>NW_027256881.1:287988054-288053054 GCF_029215685.1 Pituophis catenifer annectens
TGTTGCATTGTCATGATTGATACTGCAATGGAATGTGGTTTCAAATAGTTACCATGGTGAAATCTATGAAGATAAAACATAGCAACAGTGTAAGTCCAGGGGCTTTACTACACAAGAGAAGATATGCTATTAGCTCATGAATGACTTGATAACGAGCCATTACCTGTGAGTTTCAAATGCATAGTTTTTCATCAAAAAAAATATTTCCAATAGTTCAACAGATATAGAAAAGGCATTTACTTTTCATTTAAAAACTTCCTTTACCTATTTACGAAAAGCTTCTTCTATCTACAAGATTCCATATCTTTCTGATAATATATAGCATTCAAATATTTTTCAATATGAAAATACATTCTCACAGCCACTTGCAAACTATCATCATTAGAATTTTGCTTTCATTTGTTTTCTGTAACTAGGATAGATTTTTATCTTTATAATTTTTTGTACATAAAAGTGAAAATGCATCTGTAGTGAAATGAATAGTTTGAAATATAAGCAAGACATTAAGGCAGGAGTGAATTTTAGATGAGGATATAAAGGAATTCCTGTGCTGAATTTAAATAATAAGGCTGTTTGTGTATGCATCACATATGTAAATGTATCATACCTGGGAAGAAAATCCTATATTGGTCATAGAATATAGAAATATAGAAAAATGAGGAAGATAATCCCTGCAGTATCAGTAACTCAATTCACTTTCAGAAAGTGCCGCTAAGCTAAACTGTTGTGTTACACATATGAATTAAGTCCTTAAGGAAAACAAATAATAAAAAATGTTAATTAAAATGTCAATTAGAATCTTAATTATGTATGTTTTAGGAAATAGAGAAACACTCATATATTACCTTAATACCCTAATAGGAATGTGAATATCTATTTTTATAGAATAAAAGAATTGGCAGACTTGAGTCCAACACTACATCCTCCGTGTTCAGCATAAGAATCTGTTGGTCCTTTTCTAACATGTAGTCATTTAGACTTTCTTTCAAAACATGTAATAAGAAAAATCCATCACTGTTCTAGGCAGACTGTGTAATGTTTAACAGCTCTTATTTTCAAATATTTTTGTTACACACAACCCGAATCTTGTTTTTTTAAATTTTTAAGTACTTGCAAGTTCTGCTATTTTAGATTTTGTAGACCATTTTCATATCTACCAAAGTTTCCTATTGCAAGCTAAAGTTAACTGATAAGAAAGAAAGAATGTTTCTTGCCAGACATAAAAAACCGATGATTAATTAAAAAAATAATAAAATATATATTTTAATTTAAATTAATGATTTTAAATTGAAATCATATTTTAAATTTTTATTTCAATATTTTGTAAAAACAAGTCGATATAACTTAAAGATATAATCTCTAAGTGAGCTGTTTGTTACTAAGGTATTGAGAGCTACAGTAAGTTAATGGACTGGTAACTGACTTCCTTCTAAAAGCACAGAATTAAAGATGGTGGTTTTCCTAGTACATAATAAAATAATTTTTTTATAAACATCTGCAACAATTAGCTGAAGTTAGGTTGACTTAAGTCCTAATGACTTCATATGTATCTGCTTGATTTGTACTAAGTTGATATTTCAATTTTTAAAATGAAAATTAATGTGAAAAATGACTAATTTCTTCATATTTAATGTATCTTTTAAAAATAAAATTGTCTCTGAATTCTGAAGAATATGAAATCAGACTGTAAAGAACGAAAATGCATTCTGACTACAAATTAAAGTCATAGATTCTTTCTGGCAAATAAATACATTATAATTTAAATACTTCTACCTTCCCAGCTAGTGATTTAAATCATGACTTTTATTTAAATTATATCTGCTTTGATTTCCTGTATTAGTTCACAACTCAAGAATTTATTTAGGCAAATCTCTACCCAGTTAATCTGATGACTTAATCATGGGCTACTTCAGTATTTCTAAGAGCAAATACAAAGGAACTTCCTTTTGTTCTCTCCCTCTTTTTCCTATCATATAACTCTACCTAGAGAACAGGTTGGTATATGCAGACTGAAGGCTAGGAGAAGAAGATATATTACACATAATTGGATACAACATTGAGAGTTTAATACAGTCTGTAATCATGCTTTTCCCTTTGTCTTTTTCTCTTCTCTCTATGTTGTGCATATATTTCACCAAACCATATTTTTGTTTTCTCTTTAACATGTTGCATTCCTTTATGCCTCATAAACATTAGATTGTGCCTTAGTATAATGAATAATTCTGGTATTGAATAATGGTGATGCTAAAATTAGGACCTGGAGTTCCTTACTATTGAAGCTCAGTGTGTAACATTGTACGTGTGTGTGTGTGTGTGTGTGTGTGTGTGTGTGTGTGTGTGTGTGTGTGTATTTATATATCTCACCGTGAGCTCCTGGGGGAAAGCAGCATCACTTTATTTATCTAATAACTGAATAGTAAATAAATAAATTGTAGTTTATTTCACAATTTTATTTATTTATGTAATCCCTTAATTTGGGGTAGAGTTAGAGAGCTGGATAGAGGTGAGCATTTACTGGCTGTATGCCCTTCCTGATGCTACATGGAGTTTGCAGCAGGTATTTTTTCTTTATGTTGTAGGAGAGAAACATCTGCCACTACCTAGGATTGAATTCTTAACCTTCTGAATGGGAGGCAAGCTTCTTCAACACTAGGCCACCATGCCACTCACATCTCCATGCCACTCATTATTCACCTTTATTATTTTTATAAATAGCTCAAGGTGGTGAACATATCCAACACACCTATCTCCTCCTAGATGCCCTCAACAACAACCCTATGAGATGGGTTGGGCTGAGAGAGAGTGATTGGCTCAATGTCACCTAGCTGGTTTTCATGGTTAAGGTGGGACTTCAGCTCACAGTCTCCCACTTTCTAGCCTAATGTCTTAACCCCCAGACCAAACAAAAAGCATAATTTCTCATGGTGTTAAAGAAAGCATGCTTACTCATGATGTTAAACTAAGGCATAATATATATTGATA
The DNA here is from genome assembly GCF_029215685.1 of Pituophis catenifer annectens. NCBI lineage: Eukaryota > Metazoa > Chordata > Lepidosauria > Squamata > Colubridae > Pituophis > Pituophis catenifer. The sequence goes on from NW_027256881.1 coordinate 287,991,037, forward strand.
AAATTCTGCCTAATTTGGGGCTAAAAAGAAAACGCTGTTGCAAAATCTAGTAAGTAAAAATCTTGATTTAATGGGTGCTTTCCTTGTTTTAACTCATTGTCTCTTGTATTTCATTCTGGGGTTATAGAGAATAACTCAGGGGTGAAATCTAAAAATTTTTTGCTACCGGTTCTGTGGGCGGGGCTTAATTAGTGGGCGGGGCTTGGTGGTATGGGTGGGCCATGCCCACTGGGTGGGCATGGCCAAGTCCATTGGATGTCACTTGTTTGCCCTTTTTTAACCTACAAAACACAACACAACACAACTGGCTCACACACAATGTAAAAGCAGCTGTGCTAGATCCAAAATGGTCCTTGCAACAAGCAGGAATCTCACACAGTCACAAAAAGCCCAAAAAAACCAACTTTCACACTTTACACACACAAAATTCCACATACAGCTTTGTGAGATTTTGTGTGTTTGTGTAGTTAGAGCTGTTCACCGATGAGCTTGATTGCAGGCAGGGAGATTCAGTTGCTTGCTGATGCATGGATTGCGATCGTCATGCGATCAGCAGCTAAGGTAAGCAAGCTGGAGGCTGGGAGGCCGGGGGGGGGAGAAAAAAAAGAAACTTTTTTTCTTTTACATGGCTCTGGCGATCCAAGCTGAGTTGCCTGATTAGCAGGCAACTCAGCTGGGATGTCAGAGCTTGGCTGGTCAGAGCCATTTAAAAGGAAAAAAAGGCTCTGATGATCGCGGGGCTCAGCTGGGCATGTGGAGCGGGGGCAGGGATTTTTGCTACTGGTTCTCTGAACTGCCCGCCGCCATCGCTACCTACTCGCCGAGCCGGTCCGAACCGGGAGCATTTCACCCCTGGAATAAGTCCATTCCCTTTTCTGTGTTACAACTATTCAGATATCTGAAAACTGGTATCAGATCCTCCCTCAGATGCCCTCAGATGTCTCTTAGGCTAAGCATACACAGATGCTTTACGTATCTGTTCTTTATAGTACTTGATTGACGGATCTTCTTTTTAGTACATTCTCTGAACTTGTTCCAACTAGTCCTTGCTATCTTATTTATTCAATTTTTATAGCAGCACATCTCATATATATGACTCTCGGTGACTTACAAACAGATGAAACAAGTATAAATTAATCAGACAATACAACAATTAAAAACAATATATTTATTGGGGACTGGAAGCCTCTTATGGACTTTTTGCATAAAAAAGAATCAAATGAAGTTATTATTTGTGGTTTTGATTATTAGACATGATAAATTTATAGCTGAGATAATCACATCTGACAGTAACACTCGGTAAAACCTGAGTAATTGTGAGTGCTAAAACGTTTTCAACTATGGTGCCTGGAACTATACAAAATACTGCATGTGGGGCTTAATTACATCAGAGTAGAGTGGAAAAGTGACATCCTTAATCTGGACCTTTTGCTTCTGTTAATATATCCTAAAATAACATTTGCCTTCATCAGCGACTGCACCGTACTGCTGATTATGTTTAATTTGTGCTAAATATGAACAATCATAATTTCTTTACATGTACTACTGCCAAACCAGATCTTCTTTACCTTATACGTGTACTGTTCATTTTTCCTACCTGTGTACAATATTACATTTTTCGCACTACATTCCAGTCCATTGCTCAAGATTTCTCTACCTCTTTTCTAAAGTATTACCTAATGCTGCTAGCTTTATGAAAACATAGCAAATATTCCTAAACAATCTATACACGTCACTGATAAGAATGTAGTTCTGTACAAACTAAAGTGCAGTTATTAGCATGCTGTCTTTGAGTGTAATAATAAAGGCAACTGTGAGTCCATCTAATTGTGAGTCAGTTTACTATATCCCATATTTTACCATGTTATTAAGGAAAAATAATGAGGAATTCCTACAGTTTTTCAGGACTTTGTATTCTCTAATTATGTCCCTGTTTTTTGGATATAGAGAGTGTACAATAGGTCTGTCTCAGGTCAATCACAATAAGTTTTATATTACTGTATTTAAGAATGTTCAAAGGTCATGCATCAAATGGGTAAGGAAGTGTTTGAAAGAAAATAGCATCCAGTTAATAAATTTTCTATGGAGCCTGATGCTTGATATACTCTGCATATATTTTTTTTATTGTTTGTTTTGTTTGTTTTAGACAGCTATCCATAGTGGCTTCTTTAGGTTGCTCCTTTTGTTGAAATTCTTTGTTATTAATCCTTCTATACCCCATTTCACAGAATTTCCAATTGTTTGTGGAGAATTTACTCCTTCAGGATTTTATGCTGTTTTCATCTAACCTATCTTCCTTTGGAGTTCATCAAATCACCTCTTTCAAAGTCCAATTTGTTGATTTGACTCTTCTCTGTTTCTCTTTTCTGGCTATCACACATTCAAGAATAATATAATCACTTCGCTCAAGGTACCAGTCACCTTCATTTCATCAACTTAATTCCTTCCTGTTAATGAGGATTATATTCAAGATAGCAAGCCTCCTACTTTTATCATCTACCTCCTGACAAATGAAGTTGTCAACAAGAGAGGACAAGAATTTGTTGGACCTCTGACTCTTAGCTGAGTTAGATTCCCAGCAGATGTCAATTGAAATAATTGAAATCTGCCATTATCAGAGTTGCACAGCTTTTTGAAAGACTGGTCAACTAATACAGAATGGCTTTATCTGTATCTTCTGCTACTGAGGCAATCTGAAATAAATTCCCATGATAATATTAATTCTATTTCTTTTCTCATGTTTTTGTCTCCAAATAAATATATATTTAATTAGCATTATGTTGACAGTTTTACAATAATGAATGCATCTAAAACTTTCAAATGATGAACAAGCAACTTCAATATTATAAAGAGATAAATTTATAGACACCGGGTCTAAATATAAATACAAAAAGACCTGGTGTCTTTTTTTTTTAATCTGATGTACTTCAATTGGGCTTCGATTTGCACTGGAATTTTATATTAAAAAATAAAAGTTTTCACATCTTTGATGTAAGTCCTCATATGATTAGGATTTTTTAAAAAACGTTTATGCTTTTTAGATGCACTTTATATGTGGAAAAATCAAATTAGAGTGACCAAAATTTTTAAATATGAAGATTAACTTCAGTCTCTAATATTTCCAATTAGGAACCCTAAGTATGCATGCATGGAAATACAATTTCTTGAGATTTTTGAATAGTTATAATAAATTCTATTCTGAGAAGGCAGGCTGCCTGATAATCGGCTAGCACCTGGGTTCATGGTGCACCTCCCCCCCCCCCGCCCTTAAAGACCTACCCAGCATTGCTGCTCATCAACAACAGCTATAAAACCCAGCAGAAAAGTAGCTAGGTATGAGGGGTGTTGTTCTTAGAGTGAGAGGGGAGGTAGTTTCTGTTACTCTGTATAGACCCAATGGAACCAGTCTAAGGCTCAGAGACTGTGGAAGGCTTCTACTACTAAGAGAGGCAATAGATCTGGGAAGCACTATCCATTTTGTGCTTGTGGATGGGTTGCCTAAAGACCAAGGAGGCTTGTGTTGGCCTTCTTGGGTTTTGAGAGTCCCCTGAATTTGGAAACTTCTGAAAGTACCTGTGACAGGAAAAAGAAAACCTGTATTGACACTTTAAAAATTATATGTTTGAATTGTCTAGCATATTTTGTCTTTTGAATGGATAATATGAAGTTGTCCTATGTGAATTTCACAAGCATGTCTTGATGGTACAGACTATATTCAATACAAAAGTGAGGATGAACACCAGTATGCTTGAGGACAGGCTTCCTGTTGTACTTAATTTTAATTTTTTTCTGCTCTGCCAGAATAGTTCTTTAACATGGAGTACATAAAAGTCTTCTGAAATTCCCTGTAACAAGAGCCACAAAGGAACATGTGGTTTAAGGACTTCACAAAACTGTTCCTGACATGGGCGTTTGTAATGCCCCCATAGGACTGTAGAGGTTAGTGTGTCCAATGTAGTCAAGGTCAAGAACTCCATTGTAATGAAGAAGAGATATGCATATATCAATTTTAAAAATAAAGCTATGAACCATGGGACTGGATTCTAGGCTTACACTGATTTTGAAATCATTATTCCAGATATTCTCCTTAAAGATGACTGCTGACATTTTCAAACTTTAATCAGCAAAGCCTTCCAAAGAGAGACCTAAAAACTGCAATGTGTTATTAGTTTTTGTCAGGCAGATTGATTTAAAATAATCTCTGGGAAGCAATGGATTCAGACCCACAGAGAAAAGATAATTTTATCTAGAAATTAATGAGATAGTATTAGACTCTGGTACCCATGCAAACTACACTTGTCTCTCTACCCTTATTATAAAGCAGCATTCTGATATGTTTGATATCATAAAAAATACCATATCTTGGAATAGCCCAAACTCTAATCATTCTCCTACAGACTTCCTTCGGTAGATGAAAGACATAAGACTTTCCCTTCAGACATAGTGCAAAACCTACACCATGTGCCAGAGAGGCGCAAGAATGGAAAAAATTGGTAAATTAAAATACTCTTAATTATCAATTAATCTAGTCTAATGGGCAAATTTAAATATAGCCTGGAAGCTATAAAGAGAATCAATGAATATCTTTATGTAAATCATTTATTTCAGCTTGGTTTTTTTTTTCTTTCTGCAAATCACCTTGCTTTAAATTAATACCTTTCTTCAATATGTGTGTGTGCATATATAAGGTAAACATTTGACTGCTTCAATTTCCATCCTTTTATATTGCCCAATTCTAATACTTGTGAACAGCTTACATCAAACAATAATATTAAAAAGGATTCATAACCTAACAAAACTTCTCTGAATTGCATCACCCAACAGGGATTGTTTAATCCTTTTTGCCTCCAGATGCTTTCCTTTCTATGTCTTTCTGGCAGGCTAACAGGGTGGGGGCAATCTGGCTAGTCAGAGCAAGCTGTTCCTCAGAAGAAAAACTATCACTAAGAAGTCAGAACCATAGGGCTAAAGAAAGGTTATGAGTCATATCAAAGCATGTAATGTGTCTTTCTATAAATGCTTCCTTTCTACTAATTGCTAATCTATTAATTTATAAATCCATATTTAATTTCTTCCTATAATAAAATACAAGTCACACACCTGTTTTATTCTGGCTTCTGCATTGCTTCCATGTTTGCTTTATTTTTTTATGTTCAGTAATTTGTCTTTAAGCATCCATTATTTGTCTGTATGTGTGTGCATACCCATAGGTTTTCCAAGTATACAAATGAGAAATAGCACATCACACACTCGATTAGGTTTTTGTTGTTTTTTTTGTTTTGCTTTTACTTATCATGGTCTATGACAATGGATTCCTTTGCTCAGGTAGTGAATAAACACTCATCATTGAGTAGTCATGCAGAGACTGAACAACCACTTGTGAATGATGTTTTAATTTAGATCCCAGAACTAAGGAACAGGTTGGTTTTGGTAACCTAAATAGCCCTTCCAATGTAATGATCCTATTTCTCTAAGTGCTTATTTAATACATTGTTTTGAAAACTATATTTAGTATTTAATATTATCCAATTATAACCTTACTTCACCATTATAACATCTCAACTGTTAGATCTTTACTTGTTTAAGGCATAGCTAAATGTGAAGGCAGGATTTATCTCATTCTCTCAATTTCATATGAGGTTTACCTGAGAATGGAAGTTATGGAGTAGGGGAGATGAAATGCAAAATAGATGAGCAGGCCATCATGGTTTCACCTCCAGCGCTTTTCAACAATATCATTGATATTGTCCCTTTTTAGCTGATTTTTAAGGGGCATAAGAGACTGCAGGTAAAGAGAAATTTCTCTTGTCTCCTATTAAGCCAATTCTGAATGACTTTCATACCATGAACAGAAGAGCAATTTTCTTACAATTGTTTATATATTCTGATTCTGTGCAACTGATTTGACAATAATCAGCTTTAAAAGTAAATAAAACAGGAGGGCGTAGGAGTCTATCAGCAAGAATGTAATACAAATTCTTACGTTCAATTACACCGAGGTCTTTTAGATGTGTTACTTGAATATGTAAAAACAGTCTGAAATAGAGTTTCTGCACAGCATTACTATAAGATTTGGGTTAGTGCAATTACAAGTTAGTGTAATTCATGAATACATTTCATGAAAATCCTGTAGCTTCTTTGAAGTCAAGGAATCTGTAATATAACCATTTATATATTAATTTTTAATCAATTTAATCAATTTAACTATAATCCAGCATGACGCTTCATGGGGTTTGTTTGAATTTTATCCTTTTTTCAAACCATCTTGGCTGTAATTTTATACAAAATCATATATGTATACATTCTGCTGCTTTCTCTGATTCTTGGATTTACATGATGGTGTCACCCTGTAGCATTTAATTGATTATATATAGCAGGACTTTCTTATCTTTTTATATTTATCTTTTTACTTATCTTTTTCTATTTTTATAGAATTGTCCCTTCCTCTTATTCAAGAGTAAAATAATACCTCAAGAATGGAGTGTATACTTTTCCCCCCCTATACATCAGTATGCAAGATTTGTAGTCTTGCACAACTTTACTTAGCTCCTTTATCTCAATTCCCTGGCAGATTTAGCATTTATTGGAAATTCACTCTACAGAAGTCTTGTTGCAATCACTTTGTGAGAACTTTGTATTATACTGGTATCATTTGTTTTATTAGAACCATGTGTTAACTGAATTTTGTCCAATTTTCTTTCTATGCTAAGTTTTATTTCAAAAAACACCTTTGGATTACCTAAATCTGCCAAATGTCCATTATTCTAAGGGTATCCCTTATTTTAAAAGACTGTCCTTTATCCAGAATTTAGCACTTTGTAAATTATGATAAGTGCCTATTTTTTTTTATAAATGAAGCTTTTCTCACACTCTATAAAACAAATGTCACAAGTTGTCCTTTCAGTCTCTTTTTAAATGTTAATTTGGCAACACAAGACTCACCAGGCATTCATTTTCAAATGAGAAATATTAAACTCAGTTGGATTTGATCAATCAAAAAGGCAGATGTGTCGGCTTTCAACCAAAACGTTATGGTTAGAGAACATAGCTAAAGTCTTCATCAACTCCAGGACAGTTTAACAGAACACATGGAATTACTCTGGATAAATACTTTTGTACACTATTGCCATAATTTTTGTCTTTTGCTTCATATTTGAAAATGATGAAAAGTATTGTCCATAATCTTTATTTCATATCTAATTAAATTAATAGAGTTCCCCACCAATAATGTGATAGAAGGAAACATCCAATAGGGTCTTTCCACCAAAAGAATAACATCCATCAGCAGAATAGATTCTCTTCTCCCTGCAGCTCTCTATGTTCTCCCAAATGAAATCCATATGTTTGGATGATCTTCCAGAGCACTTTTTGAAGGGGAAATGAAAGGGAAAATTCCATTGCCTAAGCAGAAGTCTGCTCATGTAACATTAGATGTCATTGCTAATTTATATTAAATGTAATAGTTGCCGTTTCCTTTAACAAGTTTCATCATGTAGTATCATATAATAAATTCTGAAGTTATTAAGCTTTATTTAATTATTTTAAAAAATGAATACTTGAAATTTTGTAGCATGGTAGCATAAGAAAATAAGAAGATATGAAAAGCCTGTCCAACATTTTGGGCAAATATCTTGGAAGGTCACAAGCAGGAGTTGAGATTAATAGCAATAGCACTTAGACTTATATACCACTTTAGAGTGCTTTATAGTCCTCTCTAAGTGGTTTACAGAGTCAGCATATTTCCCCCAACAATCTGGGTCCTCATTTTATTCACCTCGGAAGGATGGAAGGCTGAGTCAACCTTGAACCTGGTGAGATTTGAACTGCCAAATTGCAGGCAGCTGGCAATCAGCAGAAGTAGCCTGCAGTACTTCACTCTGCACCACCACTGTGCCACAAGCTTTCTTCCTCTATATCTCTCTGACAACTGTTATTTAGGCCAAACTGACTTTGTATATGAAGATTGTATATAGCCATGAAGACTTGTAGTACTGGTAGCCTTCTTATAGAATCATCCTTTATGATTTTTCCTAGTCTTCCTAGTCAAAATGAGATTGGAGGTGCTGTTGAAATTCATAATTACTTCCAATGTTTATGATTTGATTCTATTGAGTTGGTCTCCAGAAGTATCAGCAAACATTGGGATAATGTTAAAAACTCTGACAAATCTAGGTGAAAATGTTTTTGGTAAGGTTTAGTGTAACCAATGAAATTATTCTAAACTATATTTTTAAGGTGCCCCAAGATTTTGCCATTTTTTAATTCCTGTGCCCCTGATGTCTGAAGGTCCCTCAAGATTTTGCCAAGTGTAGATGCAACTTCGTTTATAATTTTTACTATGCCATCATTCACATTCAAGTACGAAGTTAAAAAACAATAGTAAGGCATCAAATTACCGCAAACCACAAGGAGAAAAACTACAAGAAGAAAGCAGTAGGAATCTATCAGTTAAAACAAATAAAATATTACAGTTAATCTTCTTTGAATTCCTTAATAGAAGGACGACAGAATATATATTAATTTTTAAGTGTAAGAAATAAAAAAATGCTGTGCGTGCTATGCTGCTGCTCTTGAAGCACCTTGATATTCCAGAAAAACCAGTTTGGATTGGGTTTCATTGAGGTTGAGTATCAGAGCAGAATGTGTTTAGACGTGTCCCGGGGAAATAAAAATCTGAACCTAATATTCCCAGACTAGATTATCTTGACTGTGACCAAATCTAATTCACATTTGAACTCTATTCTACATATTTAGCTCTTGGATATATTGAATACATTTTGGATACATTGATTTTCTGTAGTTGCTGTTGTGTTTACATTCGAACTGCTAAAATATTGCCATATGTTAATACATGCATTCATTTTACTTCAAGAATTGCTTACTGAAGATTTACCTTATTTCCTTTTATTCAGTTTCAGATTTATATATCAGCTGCAGTGAGCTTCCCTAGAAACTATTTGCCTATATGCAAAGAAAAAGCAAAACCTAGAAATATTACTATTGTTTAAACTTCTAGGTAGGTTGGTTGGTTGGTTGGTTGGTTTCAGATATAGCTTGCCATCTCAAATATATGACCGGGCTGCTCACAATTAAAAAGAAATTATTAAAACACAAAACAATACAGTTATTTAAGAACAATAAAAACATATAAAAACTATACAACAAAATGCATGACTGAGATAGCTAAAGTACGTTTGAACAACAGTGAGATTTATATGACTCATTTGTGCCATAGAGTATAGTTTAAATGATAGCATTGATTTCAGGAAAAATTATCTAGTTGGATAACTGAAATTGCACAAGAAAGTTGTTAATTATATTTTCATCATTTTGCTATTTCATTTGTGTTCTAATACTGTATATTGGGTTATACATGCTGCTCCTAAGAGCAAATTCATTGAGAAATTGGTAGCAGCATTTTGACTCAATTGAATTATTTTCTTTTTTCTTTTGGCATGGCTGTGACCTTTAAAAAGCTAGGAAACTAGTTAATATTTCTACTCTTTTCAAAAAGTACATAAACAGCATGTTTGTTTCAAAGCCAAAGAGATCCAGGTTTCTTAAAAATGAATAACATTTGCATGTTAGGCTGTGATTCAATGTCCAAAACATTCACTCCCAATTCAAACCAAACATTGGTTTGTTGAGCTTTCAACCAATGACCAACTTCATTAATAATTAACCAAACACAATGGATAAACTGAATTTGCCCTTAAATATACAATAGGCTATTTTTCATATTCTTTTCTTGTATTTAAATGTAAAAAAGGAATTTTCAGTTACAGTACTTGCAATTTTAGAGCTGAAGTAACACTGAAATTGATACTGGGCGACTCTGAGGCTCAAGCTTCATGGAGGGCCACCACTGACTACTAATTTACCATACTAGAGGAGGAAAGTTACTGCCAAGAAGTAACATGACTGCAATATTACTGGTGCCATGTTGCTCGCTGTAACAATGCTGGCAATTGCTTTTTGCTATCTTTTATGTCACATAAACATAAATAAGATAGCAACAACTTGCCTATTCAAGTTGGTGATAAGGGCAAGTAATGAACCCAACTAGAATTCTTGCCTTTAAGTGAATACAACAGTTCCAGCATTCTTAGTCAGCATCACTGTTTACTTGCCTTGACAGAACATAGATGAATAAGCTAGCAAAAGGTATCCAACAACTTAAAATGAAATAGGATCCCAATAAATGCTGATATTGTAATTCAGTGATTGTAGGAGGAGATATTGTATTCTATAGAATGTTGGGGATATATTACAGTATATCATCATCCCATAATTTGGCAAGCAGTTTACCAAGGTAAGAAAAAATATTATAATTTTGCTGTGGAATGTTATTTATTACCTAAACTATCCACTGCTATTTTAGCATGAATACCAAGTAGTGAAGTTTTCGTTTTTAAAAAATTGACCAAAATGGTCTGTATTTATATAAACCTAGTCTTCCAAGCAGGGCATATTTACATGTCCTTGTAAATATATTATTGTGTATTTTTGACATTGGATGAATAGACAATATAAGGAGGAAAGTCACAAAAGTTTCTAAAAGTATGTAAAACTTCATTGAATGATAGCAACAGTGGGGAGAGTGCTTTATTGGCTTGGACTTTCATTTCCTGTTTCATTGTTTCATTTTGTGTTTATTGAATAAAGCATTTTTCAGAACTTTGACAATGTTTCACATTCCACTGCTACTGATTATACATTGTAACTCAGGCTTGCTAGTTTGTCCCAACCTTGTAAGAAAGTTGCCTTATTTTCTGGTATTTGATTTAAAATATATGTATGTGCTGCGTATACAAACACACACACACACACACACACACACACACACAAGATATTTAATTAGCCATGTATTTCCAAACTTACCTTATCTTCTGATATCACTTCCATAAGTTAAATGCATACTGACCTTTTGAATAGCAAACTTCCTTGAAACATAAACATTTAAAAAAACAATCAAGTTTGAATGAGGATAGAATAGATTCACACACTATCCCTTTTGCCTCTTAAGAACTGTTTTTAAGTCTAGCACTGTTTTGAACTGAAACAAAAAATCAGCTTAATGAATTCTTGATCTTAAAAAAGCATCAAAATCCTATTTTATTTTTAGACTCAATGTGCTATAAATAATAACAATACATGATTTTACTGAAAATGTTAGTCCAATATTTATAGTAGGCAACCCCTTTGTTTTTATTTGAAAAAGATTTCTTATATTTTATAGTTTCAGAATACATTATTGCCATTTGATTTTTTTAATTTCTTCATAAATTATGAGGCTTTTTTCAGATTTTCTCATGTTTTAATACATCTTCCAACCTGAATAGAATAGAATAGAATAGAATAGAATAGAATAGAATAGAATAGAATAGAATAGAATAGAATAGAATAGAACAGAACAGAACAGAACAGAACAGAACAGAACAGAGTTGGAAGGGACCTTGGAGGTCTTCTAGTCTCCTACACTTTGTTCCTTTCAAATATATTGAACTGCAATTCTAACAGCTTTCTGTCTTTATCACTTAGTGGAGCATAGTGGAGCATATCTGAAGGATACCAGGTTGGGAAAGGTTGTGCTGATTCAGTCAGGCAATTGCTGAGGTATCTACAATTATATCTTATATAAATAGCTTGAAAAACTGGGTTAAAAATAGCAAGTTATTGTTACAAGCCTTGTTTGTGCTTTGAATTAACTAGTGTCTTCAAGTGAGTTGTTTTCAGTTTTAGCACATTGTTTCCTTTGAAGATGAAAGATTGAAATTATATTTCCCTTAATTATATTTAAGAAGTTCCACAAAGATAATACACATGAATTATTTAACATTATCGATTAATATTAGTATTCAGAGTGAGCTTGGGGTTCTCTGATGGACTTCTTCACAGTTCAACAGAGGCTTTAATTGCCACCTGGCCTTGGACCATCTCAGACTCATGCAGATTCTTTTCACTATCAATTCTTTATGGAGGACTTGAGGGAGAAGTTGTCTAAAGCACCCCTGGAAGTCAAATAGCAGTGCACCAGGAGGATATTTACATAGCTGTGTGTTGTACAGCAGTTGTGCTCTTTCCTGAGCCAAGAGGCTCTACTTTCTGTCACTCATGACCAAGTTACCTCCTAAATAGATTACTATATAACACTATGTGGAGCTGTCCTTGAAGAGCATTAGGAAACCTTAGTGGATACAAATGCAGTGGCATGTGAACTCCTTGAACAGAGCACATTACATCTCTCTTCCATAAACCACATTGGCTATCAGTGCTTCTGGGTACAAATCAAGATACCAGTAATGATCTATAAACTCCAACATGGCTTGGGACCAGGATAGTTAAGAGACTGCCTCTCCCCAGTTATATCTGTCCATCCCATCAAGTCTAGCAGGAGAGGAATGTTACATATAGGTCCTGTCTATTAAGAAATTATTTATTTATAATTTATTTACAAATTTTATTGGCCACCCATCTTATCACAAGGTAACTCTGGGTGGCTTACAATCATATGTCATGTAATGAGGTCCAGGGAACAACCTTTTCTGCCATTACACCTACCTTTTGGACAATCATTTCTCCAAAAATTAAATTGGCACCTAACCTTCTGACATTTGGGAGGGCTTGAAGACTGGGCTCTGTCATGCCTGAGGATCTGGCAGTAGTGGTAACTCTTGGCAATGGCTGTATCAAATGGATGTATGAGTTATATTCACTAGCTGACTGTGATTATGTTATATGAATTTAGATTTATTAATCTAAGTTTTAGGATAGCCACATGCTATTGTGTTGATTTTTTTTTATTGTTTCTATTCTTTGTTGTGAGCCACTCAAAGTCACAGTTGTGAGATGGGTAATAAGTAAGTAAGTAAGTAAGTAAGTAAGTAAGTAATTAAGTAAGTAAGTAAATAGCAAGCAGGCAGGCAGGCAGGCAGGCAGGCAGCTACTTTCTATCAAATGTGATTAATTTTCAGAGGTTTTGCTTAATTTTCAATCAGCAGAAGAGAAATATTAGTCTCAGATATAGATGGGATTAGTTTGGCTATCATCCAAATGATGACATTTTGTCATAAGAGTGCTTTAAGTCAACACTTGATAATTTTTAAAAATCCTTTTGGATTTTGAATTGCTTTAATTTTTTCCCCTTTGTGAAATGCTGGAGATATTTTAAAATTGTCTACATTTATAAATTATTTATAAATAAAATTTTAAATGTGAGAAATTGAAAATGACATACTACAAATATTCACAGTAGCTTATTCTTTGTTTTGCAAAAGAAACACAGCAGCTTATTTTTTTATTTTCCAAAATTATGTGTTGATTTTAGAAAAATAATACCTTTTCTAGCAATAACCATGTTCAGTGTATAGTTTTGATCATTTATTTCAAATTTCACCAATATCTATTGAGGCAAGAGTATATTGGTTTTCTTTGACTTGACTAGTAAGGAATTAGAAATGCATTTTGTATGGTTTATCTGTATTACAAAAAGAAATATATGTAAAACTCTCTTGAAAGTTGATGATCATATTAGCTTTAATTGGGATGCCACATAACTGTTTCTGGAATAGCAATCTAATAGAAATTGATACTGTAGTATTATATAAATAACATTTTGAAAGGAAATCATCTTCTCTTTCTCCCATACCTACATAATATATCCTTATAGTGCAAGTAAAATAAAATAATCCATTCTATCTACACCCATAGAAATGGTAAAAGTACTGAATGTAAAAAGTTATTCCTTAAACTCAGACATACAATATGGCTGAGGGGGGGAGGGCCTTCTCTGTGGGGGCACCTACTCTCTGGAATCAGTTGCCCCCAGAGATAAGGAGAATCCAAGACCTTAGTGCCTTCCGCCGTGCCCTTAAAACCCACTTTTTCCAGCAAGCCGGGCTGGCTTAAGAAGAAATTTTAAATGTTTTAATTGGTTTGTATTTTTAATTTTGGGCCAAATTTATATATATTTTAATTGTTTTTTAATATTTGTATTTCATGTTTTTTAATTCTGGCTGTACACCGCCCTGAGTCCTCAGGGAGAAGGGTGGTATATAAATTTAAAAATAAATAAATAAAAATAAATATGTTCTCACTTGCCTATGTTCTGAAATATACTCCCTGTTGCATTCAATGAATGCCCTGGCTTCTGATATTAAATAAGAATCAAAGATGATTTGTGGGACAGTTTTTTGACAAAAGCTGTAATCTAAGATGCTGCAACTTTTACTGGTGCTCTGGACTGTTTTCATTATCTCCTGGTATGATAGCAGTATTACTTTTAGTCAGCTAAATTCTGTGGAATTCTGTAAGATTCTTCTTCATTCCATGTAACCATTATTCCACTCATAATAAAATATCCTATCAGTTTGCCATAAGAGAAATATAGACATTCACTAAATTACAGCATTGTGTCTTTTTTGTTACATATGAAGTTATACCAACTTAGAAATATTAATGAAATTTGCCTGCCTTTATTTATAAATAAATTAAAAGAGACAGAGTGAATAATGAAATCTGTATATTAAAAACACAGGTTGTCTAATTAAGAGACTTAATATTTAAGAGAGGGAGGGAGGGAGGGAGGGAGGGAGAACTAAATATGTCAAAAAGACATTTGGCCTCCCCTATCACTGATTAGTTTAACATATTTGCTATTTGAGGTGGAAGCACTGATTTGCTCTTCACCCCTTCTCCTATGTATGCCTAAAAATTGTGATATTCTATTCAGACAACAAATTCCCTACTCAGACAGTTAAAAGCTAACGCTTAGCCATCTTTGTGGCTTAGCGGCACTCTTGAGTACTGCTACGCATAAAACCTGGCTTGGAAGTGACCTCAGGGCACTCGTTTTATAAGTCTTTGATGCTACAATAAGTCACAAAGGTGATGTGCTTTGACTCTGAGCAGCCATGAAGACTGATGGCTCTTCATTCTCTAAGCACCATCTGATGGCTGAGTTATGAAGGAGTGTCTACAGGGAACTTCTTGGAAGGGTAATATGTAGACATGAGGCAGTGCACTAAAGAAAAAGCACAGGGGCACATTCTGTTTAAAAGCTATAAGACAATATATAGACCATATACGATTTAACTTGAACTGCATTTACTAGGTTTTTGGTATGATTGTGGATCATTTTCTGTGAGTCAAAATATTAATTAAATAGATTGTTTGGGAATATGCAAGCTTTCATCCATCTTTTTTCCCTTTGCCTTTATAGTATCAGCCAATAGTCCAGTCTTTAAGCTTCTTCAGATCTGTTTCTATGGCTAATTTAATTCACAAAATCTATCATACTTTAACATTTCTGAAAGCAAAACATTGCAATATACAAGTGAAAATGTAGTTGAGTTAGTGTAGGAAGTAGAAACATACTGATTGAGTGATAAAAGAGAGTCAGTGGATGACTGGTTAAGCCAATAGGTAACAGGAAGTACTTGACACACAACTGTATTATCTTGGCCATATTGTCATAAATATATCATTTTTGAAGCTTCAATAATTGTCACAGCAGGTGGCAGCAATTACCCAACTTTACCTAATTTCAAAACATGACTATTTGATCAGTACTTGAATAGGACCCCCACCAAAAAATCTTAGAATTGTAGAGTAGACTGGGTAGTTAAAAAAAAAGCAGCCTGCAAAAGAGTGGCAACAATTTGGTATTCATTTAAATTAATATCATCATAAAATATAAGAATTGAAATGAACTTGGAGATCATGTAGTCTATCCCTTGCTCACTGCAGGAATCTACTACTACGGCATTCCTGTTAAGTTACTTTTAAATGCCTGACGATCCAAGCTGAGGTGCCTGATCGGCAGAGGCTTTTTTTTCTTATAAAAGCCTCTGACGATCCAAGCTGAGTTGCCTGATAGGCAGAGGCTTTTTTTCTTTTAAAAGCCTCTGACAATCCCTGCTGATAGAAACACATTGTATATGTGCTGAGGGCCCTCCACTGATTGCCAGTTGGATCCAGGGATATCAGTCCTTTAGGGTTGACCAAACTAAGGAACAACATACTATCAGAACCTTGCAAGTCTGGATGTGCTTTCATCCTCTCTCATTTTATCTTCATGTAAATTAGGGAGTGGTTTATCTGAGATGTATTCTCAAGTTATTTTCTTGGCAATGGACTTAAGCCATAAGTAGATGTTTTGCATTACTATACAGGTAATCCCTGGGTTACGAGCATTCCCTTAGAGAGCGTTCCAAGTTACGCAATTAGCGCTCCCTAGTGTTTATGAACAACTCTAAAAACTACTAAAGTTGCAGCACCACAGCAGTTGTTCACCCTTACGAACAACTGCAGAGGCTCTGCAACATTCATCCTGCCTATTCCCTTCCGCTCCACTCTTTGCCAGCCAAAATAGAGCTTCAGAGGGGTGGGCCTGTCACAGCTCTATTTTGGCCTGTGCAGGCATCGCCCGGCACTTTTTCAGCCAAAACAGAGGTTCAGATCTGCTCCTCTGGAGCTCTGTTTTGGCCGGCAAAGTGCTGGGCAAGGCCTGCACACACCAAAATGGAGCTGCGGAGGGGCATGAGAGGCTGGAGAGGAGACAGCGTGCTAGATCTTTAGTGACCAGGCGCAGCAGGTTGAGGGGGAAAGCAATTGTGGGGAGCATGAGGTATTTATGTGGGTTGGGGAGGCCTTGGGTGGTCTTGAGCAGGTGGCCTGTTTCATCACTAGCCTCCCCCATTGCCTTCCCACCCTGAAATACCTCATGTGCGCTTAACGAACTGCGCTTTTGATTAGTGAATGTGTGGGTGAAAGGAAGTTATTGCATTCAAGATATGAAATTTGCACCCACAAATCCTCGGGTTACGAATGGAGTGGGAAGGCTCCATTACATTCGTAACTCAAAAACTACCTGTACTGTAAAATGCCAGGAGTCCTGTGGGATTGTGGCAGGTAACAATTTTGATAGATAAATAATAGCCATTTGTTTACTATATTCTTCCTGGGCTATTTCCTTGAATAGAAAGATGTGAAGAAAGCACTACTTGAGCACTCATCTCTGATGTTCTTCTGCCCAGCTCTTCATAGTCTCTTCTAATGTCTAATGCTGTACCTGGTTGTGTGATTTCTTCCTATGGAGATGAGGAGAAAAAATATTTTTCAGTGGATTTAATGAATCTTGAAAGACCTTTCATCACATTCTGATGTGAGCCCAAAGAGAAAGCACACTTCTCTTGGGACAAAAGATTCCTGTTTTTGGTTCCTCTCACCAGGGTCCAAAGACTCAGTTGGGAGTCTCCAGTTACCATCACCAATTACCCCTTCCTTTCAGAGCAAGAACATATTAATTAACAACCATATATAAGTTAGGTTTTCAAAGCCTGTTTTATTTTACAATATTTTAATAATGTTTACTATAATCTCACAAGTTACATACAGATAAAAGTGCTAGAGCTGATATACTTAAGATCTTGCAGGAAGTTCAGCAGAGAATTTGAATTTGGGATTTCCTGGTCACAGTTTGAAACTTTTGGCCTTTGTACTACTCATGTGGAACTAGGACTCAATCTCAGAATTTCTCTTCAAGCCAGTAGTCTAGGGTTCTGAAGTAAGATATTACTCATCCCACAACATTTTGATAGTTATATCATAGTACATGATTTATAGTATTTTTGTGTAAAAATTTAGAAATACATTCAGTGCCCCTTCCCATCAGTGGAATATGTCTAAGCACAAGTACTCACTGAGAGAAAGGCTGATACTCTCTTGATACAGTTTTTTTTTTATGACAGTTCGTATAGATTGTATCATATAGTCCAGTAGGATTATTATAAACATTTGGTTTGAAGTCTAATTCTTTTAATTTTATATGTGGGAAATTAAAAAAAAATGTCTAGAGCAAACATAAGTTTACATTACTGTTATGAAGAGATTTTTATCTATTGCTTCTGCTATCAAATTTTTATTGTGTTGTTGCTTGCCAAAATATTAAATCCTCACAAAGCTAGGGCATAATAACCATGAAGGAAACACAATGTCAAACAAATGTTTGTTCTTTGTATTTACTGCTTCCAACTTGTCCCAGGACAACAATTGAGTCATGGAACAAAAGTTTTGCAAAATTATTAAGCATTAAATAAAGCACTACTTTCTAAACTCCAGCTGAAATATCTAATTGTCTTGGTTTATATACTTAGCCAGCCCAAGCATACAAACAGAGGAACACTTGACATCCCCTAAACTCCGCTGAAGATGTTACCTAGCCTGGTAACAAAACGTTCAGAAACCAACCACAAGCTTGGAGAATGAACCTTCACCCTTATATATATATATATCTGTGCAAAAGTAGCATTGCTGGCTTAAACATTCCCATAGACTTTATTTTTCAGGTCTTTATCTCTTTGCCATTTATCTCTTTGCAGTCAGTGACATGCTGTCTATTTGCAAAATTCTATGTTTACATTTTTTCCCATGCTTATTTTTTTTTTTAATTTGATTTATATGCCGCCCTTCTCTGGAGACTCAGGGTGGCTTACAATGCATTAAGCAATAGCCTTCATTCTTTTGTATATTTTATACAAAGTCAGCTTATTGCCCCCACAAACTGGGTCCTCATTTCACCTACCTTAGAAAGGATGGAAGGCTGAGTCAACCTTGAGCCTTGGAGAGATTCGAACCAGCAGAAATTGCAGGCAGCTGTGTTAATAACAGGGTGCACTAAACCTCTGTACTATCAAGGCTCTTATGCCAAATTACAAGATGATGATATGTTACAATCACAGTTAAAATCTCATCATATATGTCTCCCTAATTGGGGTTCTCTGTACCAAGCCTGTTTTTATAGTTTTTCAAATTCCATTCCCAGGATGGGGACTTCTGAGAAAATTCCAAGTCCACTAATGTCTCAGAGGATGGTTACCCATGGCTCTTTCTTTCAGTTGGGATATACTGGGGGAGGAGGTGTCCCTTTGAAGCAGATAGGCCCCAAAGTAACAAACACCTAAGACATCTAAGACATAAAGTATTTTATAGATAACAACCAGCGTTTGAGTCAGTGCAGCTCCCATAATATAGCTGTCACTTTCATAAACCAGTTAGTATCCATTAGCAATAGGGCAGAAGCATTCTGTGCCAGCTGTAGTTATTGGTTTGTCCTTAAGGGCAAGCCATCTAGAACAAATTTAGAGTATATGACTAAAAAAATTTACCATTCCTTTGTCACTTTACAAATCAATAAAAAGGCAGATATAAAATGAATCATAGAGGTTGCAACAGAGATTGGGGGAAAAATAGAAAGCCAGGAATATTAAACTTTCCTCAGTTCATGCTGTAGTTTCCTTAAAACTACATAAAGCAAGAAACTGAATCTTGGAAAAGAAGTGATTGCAAGATATGGTTTCAAATTTTGTAAATATATTTATATTTTATAAATACATTTGTCATAGAGCCTTATTCTTAATTACTACATTACTCAAACATATTTTCTTCCTTGTCTTATGTTCTATATGCAGTGAAAGCATTTTCTCCATTTTTTTCTTCAACTGGATTTCTAATATGCATTGTTATAATGAGTGACAAAGAGGTAAAAATGCATCAGGGCAATAAGAATTTTATTAGTATTCTTTGTTATCTTTCTCGAATAGATACATCCCGGTAAAACTTACCCTAGGACTAAGAACCTTTCAGCAGCTTCAGTGTGACATAATATTTCAAATCTTATTTCTAGTGTTATAGTGGTCCTTCCTTTCCTTATTCACTTTGGATAAGGATTGAACAAGATGTTGGGTGGGCATAGTAACTAGTAGCTATTACAACTATGGAAGTAAGTGGGAGACAACTAGAACAATTGCACAAGATAGTGGCAAATGCAAGAATAAGGAAGGAAATAAAGAGTCTTTGGCAAAAGAATGTTCAAGTGATTTTGGCAGGAAAAAAAATCTTGGCATGTTTCCAGACCTTTGGTACAAATTGACTGTGCTGGCACAAATCACATAATAGCATTCCCTTCCCAATAATGAATTTGAACAAAAATGATCAATCACATAGAGCTGTAGAACCTGTACGTGCATAGATGGTAATGAAGCAAAACAATGAAAGAACTCAATAACATTAATATGAATGTTTAAAATAATTGTGATACACTTAATTGTAAAATAAGAGTGATATAAAATAGTTAATACCAGCTATAAATGCTCAAACCTTGTTTTTTTATTTTTAAAAAGTTTTTTTATTAATAATACAAAATTTAAAAAAAACATAGATATGACCTCACTGGTTCCAAACATCTTCCGTCACTTTACAATAATATTAGTGCTCATATAAACATATAGTTCTTAAACATGCATTTAGCTATAATAGCATCTATATTTTTGTTCGAACACTATACATTTGTCTTGGCTACCCTCTTGTTATCTATCCAATTATAAAATTGTTCCCAGATTTTGTAGTACTTAGTTTCACTTTTATCCTTGAGTTCCAAAGTGAGTCTGGCCATTTCTGTGCAGTTAAAGATTTTCAATAATATTTCCTCTTCAGTTGGAATATCTTTCTCTTTCCATTTTTGAGTGAAGGCTATTTGTGCCGCTGTGAGTAATAAATAATTTCTTATATTTTCTTTCTATAATTCCTAGTAAGAAAAATTCCAATTTGACTTCTATATTTGTTGACAAAATTTCTTCCAGCCAGTTCTTTAGTAAATTCCAAAATTTTTGTGCCTTTGGGCATTCCCACCACATGTGGTAGTAATTCCCAACGATCTCTCCACACTTCCAGCGTATCTGAATGCTCAAACATTGTTGAATGCACCCAAATAAATAGTTTACAATACATTAAAGTGAAAAAAGTCTGTGGGATACACCTAAAGGAAAACAGGGGAGAGAGCTAGGTATCTCTGTCCAGAGAGAAGACTTAACGAATGTTCTATGAATTTTTAACTTCTCTTACAATGAATAGGCACACAGCTTTGCCACAACTGATGTTAATGTCTAGCCAGTTTCATGTAAGCTTAGAGTTCTTTCAAGTAATTTGTTGAGCCAAATTTAGCATACTTATTGAATATAATCTATTATTACAGGAACAGAGTAGCAGAAGTTTTTATAATCCAAGTTTTTAGGGTTTATAATTGAAACAGTTTAAAAAGTTGTTCTGGTCAATAAAGAAAAGAAGAAATGAGAGGAGGGCAGTAATAAATAACAGAGGTGTACTCATGCAATTTTGTTTGAAATTGGAAGTGATACTTTTACACACACTAGATTTCTGTCCTAATACAACATTTTACGTTTTTCAAAAAGATAAATTATATTAATGTTGCCAAATATGAATTATTACAAAAGTGTGCTAATTAATGCATTTTTCACAATTTGGTGGATAGCAATATGTAGCTTCAAAAGAAAAAAAAACAAATGGAGTTATTAATCTACCTTTCTAGATTTATTTGCAAAATCAGCAAAGAGTGTTTTGCTGCCAAATAATCTTTTGTAACAAGTATCCCCTGGTTTTTAGTTTCTGTTAACTCACATAAGGGAAAAAGTAGATAGATATCCCAATGAATACATGAACTATCCATGCAATTTGGAGGGTAACAATATGGAAATGTTTGCCATTGCCTTTTTCTGAGATTAAAACTGAAGTTAAAAAACTTCCTGTCATATTTCATACCACCACTACAATAAATTTCATCTTTCCAGAATTTCAACTTTACATTCATTCATTAACTACCAGCAAAAACAATGAAAGATAAAGTGGGGGGGAGGTGACAAACTTTATGCAATTATGCAAATACTACAACTATGAATCTCACCATGAATATATAATCATTTTTGTGCTATTCTGCTTGTTATGAATGCCAGTGATTTCTCAGATTCAACAAGACAAGTCAGCACTCAAACTATATGTGTGTGTTTGAATCTCAGATCCTTTTCAGTTTGTCTTTTTGAGTCAGCTGAGTTTAGGCTGTTATTTTCCCCATCTTGAAATCATAGCACTGAGCAGTCAGATTTATATACTGTCCCATAGTGCTTTACAGCACTCTCTGAGCGGTTACAGCATATTGCCCCCAACAATCTGGTTCCTTATTTTACCAACCTCAAAAGGATGGAAGGCTGAGTCAATCTTGAATCTTGTCAGCGTCAAACTCCAAGCTATGGGCAGAGTTTGCCTGCAATACTGCATCCTAACTACTGTGCCACCACAGTTTCATACTTTCCTAAACATTCTGTTATTGGTTTGAGAATCAATTATTTGTCATTTTACTTTCCAATCTATTTTTTATTTTTATTCAGCCATTGTACTTTCCAATCTGTTTTACAAAGGAATTTGTTGGTTGTTTACCTGCAAGTACTAACCAGACCCAACCTACTTAGTTTCCTAACCGAAAGAAAGTGGGCCATCTACTGCTGTCTACTGAGACTCCTTAAAACATGTCATAAATAAAAGTCAAGAATCAATTATTTAATTTGTAATATAATTTAGACTTTAACATGCTTAAATGTTACAATTAAACGGTGTCAATTATACTATTAAAACAGTGGTAGCAAAAAAAAAAAAGGAATGGTGGCCAATTGATTGCATATTAAAGTTATAGTTTGTGGATTCAAAGGATTTAATAAATATTCAATTGAAACACTAGCCATCTAGTTCTGATTTGCAGAGCATGCTGCTGTTGTGTTGTGTGTAAACCTGCATATATGGGACAGGAAATAATGGCTATCCAGCATGTAGTTAATGAGCCAATAAATATTCTAGGTTCCAATTTTTATCTTCTCAGTAATGAATCTTGTACAAATCTAATTCAGGCATATCTGTTGAGGAAATAATTTGTTCTTATCTATCCCTTCTTCCAATGAGCTCAGGGTAGTCAATATGTGAGATAAAATTAAAAATACATTGTCAACATGGTTAAGAATGCTCTTCTCCAGTATCCTCACTTAGCTACTTAATAGCTGAACGTCTGTTGTGTCACATGTGTAAATCTAATTTTCTAAACAATATTTTATTAACTTCAAGAGATGTTTTAAAAAAACATCAAAAGGTTTAATTGCATACATATAAGTTATGCAAGTTATGATATTAGGAATCATAGTTCTGCAATCACTGAGGAGCTGTAGTTTTCCACATTAGCACATATTAATATTGAAATTTATGATTATTCAGTAATCATTTACCTTATAAAATACAAATCTTTTTATAAGGATTCAATGAGTGTCATGGAAAAATAAGAATAAAGTTATTTTTTTAAAAAAAACATTTTTATAATCGAAACATGATGTTAAAGTAGAAAACAAGGACTAAAAATAATATAGAGATCAAAATATAAATAAATATAGATGTTTACAGTATATAGATATAGATGCTATAGATAAACTGTAAGTATAAAATTAGAGTAGCAAGTTCAAAATCACATAACAAATCCCTTCTTAAAACTGGAAGGTCTTTATTACTTTTTTCAGGCTCATCAATAAAGAACTGCCATTGACCTACCTTTATAAAGAATTTGAAAGCATCCAAAATTATCTCTATTCAAGCTATTATGAGGTATTTCTGATATTCTGCTTCAAAATTATTAAAAGTTATCTTCAGTTCTACAAAAAATAATTTTTGATGAAAATGGTAGTGCAAAGTCACATGCTATTGGCACATATCCCTATTGATAATCAATCTGAATATTGAATCCTGAATATTTTTCAACTCTTCAAAGCTTAAATAAAGAATTTATGCTAATTGAGACTTGTGATCAATATTATATTCTCCAGGCCAAATCAATATTTTTATGGAATGATTATGTGTTGTTTATGGAATGACCAGTGTTTGTCTGATCACAATTGAAATATTCACATATTTTCTGGGCTGAGATCAGGTTTAGTACATCCCATCCCAAATTTACAAGCTCTATTTAGAATAAGCATTTAATGTCTGACACAGTTTGAATTCTACTCTATTTCCCAGTTTACTAAAATGTCTTGTCTATACATTGGCTTTATTTCAATTCTTTTTTTATTAGATTTATATCCTGCCTTTCATTCAAAGTAGGATATGGTGATAGATAGACATATCAATGGATGGATATATAGATAGATTGATAGATAGATAGATTAATGGATGGATAGATGATAGGCAGATGGACAGACAGACATGTTTTCCCGAAAATAGGACCCTATCTTATATTTTTTTTGAACCCTGATTGAACTGATTGGGTTTATTATCAGGGGATGTCTTATTTTGGGGGAAACAGGGTAGATATAGATAGAGGGATAGATAGATGGATAGATGGATGGATGGATGGATAGATAGATAGATAGATAGATAGATAGATAGATAGATAGATAGATAGATGATCATAGATTTTCGCCTACTTTTCCACAGAACCACTGCCTATTAGCCTGGTTGATAACATTAGCAATATCATTTACTCACACATCGGAGTACAGGGAATGTCTTAATCACTGCTCTTCATTTCATAACAAATGTTTTTGAACAATCAATTGGCAGTTGCAAACATACTTTGAGGGTGTCATGCTTTAATACTTTGTCATTATTGGTATGATATCAAAAATGAACATTGCAACTGATTATCTATGAATAGAAAAGGAAAAGGTGAACTCTATATTTGACAGTGTTCACACATACATGTACATGCACACACCTCCACCCAATCAGAACACAGCCAAGCCCCCACCCAATCAGTTCACACCCCCACTGGCAGTTAAAAGGAAGAAACAGCTGCGATCACAGACATTGCTCCTAGAAGCACGAAGCCGAGAACACCAGCCTGAAGATGACGAATGAGACTTCGTCGAAACAAGACACCTCCAATTTTACACGGGAGAAAACCTGAATAACCAAAGACCTACACACACACACACACACACACACACACACACACACACACACACACACATATATATATATATATATATATATATATATATATATATATATATGGGATATCTCAATAATTTAACTTTATTATGAGGAAGTTATCATATTTATCAACTTGATTCCTAGAGGGAGAGTTAATTTTATTTATTTTTATTTATTTGATTTATTTATTTGATTTATATGCCGCCCTTCTCCGGAGACTCAGGGCGGCTTACAATGCGTTAAGCAATAGCCTTCATACTTTTGAATATTTATATAAAGTCAGCTTTGTATTTTAATTAAAATACAAAATATTGTAACCCAAACATCAATGCCATAATAAAAATTCTAAATTATTTCTATATAGTTAAGAATTATTCAGCAGAATAACTGGAATTAGAACTTAAAGAAATGAAAGAATTTGGGATAAAACTTAACTATTGAAATTCTGGGGAAAATGTTTTTTTATTGGAATGACATACTAAAGAGAGAACTCAAATGAATTCTATAAATGTTACTATCTAAAGCAAATTTGATAAAGGTACAAATGCTGTCAGAATATCTAATTTTGTAGATGTGGATAATATTGTGGTTGAATGGCTTTGAAGCTTACTTAACATATAGTATCTGTAAAGATTACCTGAAAAATGCAATAAGGAATATAGATCTCAAAATTAATGTATGAAAGAAGACAAGATATTTGTATTTGAAAAAGAAATTGAATGAACATATTCAAAATTTCTATAAATAGGTTTTTCTATAAAAAAACCCGTAGTACAATATTTTGTGTATATTTGGTTGAATGTTAATTGGATGTGCAAATGACAGTTGAAAGGTAGTAAACATAATTTGTTCTATTTTGTTGTGAGGAATGAATACTTTTTTAGAAAAGCTAAAATGTCTGTGTAGAAAAGTAGTCTAATTGCAATAACAAATGAATTACCAAAACAGAAGGCCATAAGTTGAACAAGTGTTCTCTGAAAATTGTATTAAGAACACTTCCTTCTGCAGTTCTAACTGGCAAGACAGATTTAGGAGATAACTGATCCCACACCTAGTGGATTTCTAATTCATGTAGGACTTTAAAATCAATAACATAAATTGAATCTACAAAACTATTGACAATCAGTGTAGATCTTTTGGAATAAGTATTATGACATCATAATCCTATGCACCTATTGCCACCCTAAGGACAATATTTTTCAACAGTTGGCATTTTTATATGAATTATTGCCAGGTTGTTGAGTTAAGGCCATAGCAGGGACACTAAACATGATAGTGAACTCAATCCTGTCCAGGGGTGGAATTCCCAAATTGTGAATCTTCTTTTTCAGAGGGAATGCACTCCCACTCTATAATAAGTTGAACCTTATTCCCAGTTCTGATTTTATACTCTTTAGCAACATCTCCATCATAGCAGGATTTTATTTGTTGACATTTAGCCATAAAACACAATAATATTCAATATATTAATTCTCCATAAGGGCAATTTTCATGCAGAAAGGATTGTGCATGGACAATTGTCTCTAGAGGAAAAGAATCAATTTTCTGAAGAAAAATGCTCTAAAATTTCGGACTGTGTTTGCAAGGCCTCTTGTTGGAATGTGGTTGTATATACACTACTGTTCAACAGATATTGCCTAGTTTCTAGATGCAAATTAAACAAATGATTCAATTTCTTTGACTTCCTTTTAGCTCCATCAAGCTATCAGACATATTTTTTTTAAAGAGAAGATACCTATTCTCTAAATTAAAAATGTAGTTATCAATACAATTGGATTTAGAATAATGTCATTAATTCAGATAATTACCAATAACTTTACTTTGTACTCTGCATTTTGGGTTTACTTCTCCAACATGAACAGCTATTGCTTGAAAGTCTTGAAAATTCCTTTATTGAAAAATAGAGTTTTTTTTTTAAAACAGAATTATGATAATTAATACTTAGATTCATGGAATTTATGGGAAGGTGTTCTAAACTCTGCATAAAAATGCTGTATCCAGCGATCTCAGTATCTGCCTATTAATTTGTTTATCTTTCTATCTGCCTACCTATCAGTTGAAATTTAAAACAGGGCAATAACTTTGAGCCTACTGACACTAATGCAGCATTAGATTAAAAGAATGTTACTTTATATAGGCATAAAAGTAATTTAGAGGCACTTAGAGAAAGCTATATACTTAACATGATTCTTGGCTAGTAAAGACAGGTTGATCCCACTCATTTTGGGTTTGCTAATTTGCAGTTAATTAGGAAGATTGATTCTGTTCTGTGATGCATAGTTTCAGCTCCAAATGCATTTTTCTGGTTTCTGTGACATGAGGCTAGTTATCACCATCATGATACAAATATCACAGAAAACACAGATCCTCGTAAAACTCCAGCAGCTTCTGGCTTTGGAGAATAAATCTGGTAAACATTAATATTTATCTCTCATTCCCTACGGTGAGAAGGTATCATTTGTATTTAAAACAATTCTTCATTTACATTCCACATGAATACATTTTAACAAGAATTTTGTTTGAGAAAAGAAAAAGGAAATTCTGCCAAACTTGTTAAAAAGTTGTTGCTCTACAGTGATAATAAGCAGCAGCTCTGATCCCAAGCTCCATGTAGTGTACACACCACTTTGGTCCAAAAGCCAAAAAAAACCCTGAATATTCAAGACAATCTCTATTCATCTTGCCTCTCCTGCTCATTTTATTACATGTAAGAAATTCCTGCTATACATACAGCTGTACGAATTAAGCCAACTCTTTTCAGGCATTCACAGATACATCTGGACTCCTAGAGATCTTTTATGTTGTGTGTGTAATACAAAAGCAATGTTATTTATTTGAAATGTCCTCTTTAAAATAGCACAACAGAATTACAGTATGCTGGAGATAGAATCTATAAAGTCTCCATTTGTTGCAACTTGGTTAGAGAAAATTACTTGCAGCAAGTGTGAGAAGTCAGCATCAAATGATATTGTGAGAAAATGTAACGGATACAGTATCAGGTTAATCTTCCTATTACCTGTGGTATACATACATCACACACACATAATGTACTACTTTTCTCTCCATTCACAGTCCAAATGGGTTGTAAATAAAAAACACTCTCTTTATTATGGAAGGCCTCCAAAGCGGGTG
This sequence comes from Pituophis catenifer annectens, assembly GCF_029215685.1. Lineage (NCBI taxonomy): Eukaryota > Metazoa > Chordata > Lepidosauria > Squamata > Colubridae > Pituophis > Pituophis catenifer. The sequence goes on from NW_027256881.1 coordinate 288,018,985, forward strand.
TATAGAGGTAAGTATGTATGATAAAGAAATAGTTCATTAATTACAAGTGCTTTCATTTTGAACATATTTCACTAAAATTAAAATAAACTCTGCATTTTATAACTAATTTTATGTAGAATTTTGTTTTTATTTGTCCTTATGTAGGATTCCTCTTTGTTTGGTAATACTTGCAACTAGTTCTTGTTGAAACCACAGCTCCTTTATTGTTATAACTTCAAACTGGGATGATCCATGATTTTGGTTACTGCCCAGAAGTATAAACTGACTTACAAATATGCTTCAAAATCCCCACTAGCCAATTAATTTCCATTAAGATTTCATATTTATTTTTTAAAAAAACCTTCTGACCTCAATATGCTTTTATATTTTATTATTCACAATCATATTATGGTGCTACTTAATTTGGAAATCTCTGTGGGACTTCTATCAGCCTGCTGAATTCAAATCTCATGCTTCAAGGAATCCCTAGGTCAAACTTACTTCAGAATGAATGTGACCTGGGGAAGCCCTGAAGCGTAAGAGATATGAAGGGAGGATCAGTTTAAGCTTGGGAGGAGGAAAAAAAAAATCATGTTCAGACGAGGTGTTACTGTTCCCAGACTAGTTTTTCCACCTTACAGCTATCAATTACCCAAACGATACTTTTCCAGATATTTAGCCTTTCACCGTATCTGTCTGTGTCTAAGGAAAATTACTACCTCAATCTGAAATGCTTTTAAGTTGCAACTGTAAATATTAATCATGAACAGCAATAAAAAAATATTAAAAGGGAGAGTGGATAGCAAAGTTGTGAGGTGAGTAGTAGGTGAAACATAATATTGTTAGCCAGTGCTTAAAATGGAAGTATATACATCTATAATAATTGATATTTGCTGTGTTTTTTATTTATTTACCATTCTATGAATGCTAAAACATCTGGCTGTAATAATTGAGAATACCTATTGTTAAAGAGCAAATTCATCACTGCTGGATTACAACTAATCATCATCAGGTCTGAGCATAATTAATTGAAAAAAGATACTGTAGACATAGTTTTATTGGATGAGATTTGTGACTTTCAGATATGTTAATGTTGTTTTGACATATATTGAGAAATCAAGGCAGTATAAGAAACCTGAGCTATTTTATGCATGCAAACTATTTATATTTGTGTAGTACAAGCGCATGTAAATCTTTAACATGACAGTTAAAACTACTGGGTAATACATAGTCAATTCTTGGAAAGAAAGAAGCTTTACGTCTATAATATGATTGATCCCCTTCTACTGGTTATATAATATTCTATGTAAAAATACCGGTACATCTGTCTTAATGTTGCATTGCTGAGATTTTGAATCTAGAAACAACCTTGCAGTAGGAGCAGACTGACATTTTGAGAATAAAAAGGGGGGAAATAAATGAAATGAAACATACTTTCATTTCATTTGAAAATAAAGAACATAAGCAAATATATCTTTTTATTTGAAGATAAAAAGGAGCAGAAACTAGATAGAGGGAAAAAAACCTGTGGCAAAAAAAAAAAAAAAAACAGATGATGCAGTTTTTACGAATAAGCAGCTTAATGTATCTTGGCACCCACAGTAAGCCTTGTAGGAGCTCAAAATGCCTTAGGCAATCTGTGAGCAGAATAGCAATTTTATTACTTTGTCATTAAACCAATTTCACAGCAGTATTGTTTGTTAATGAGCAGCGGCAAACGAGCGAAGATGTCACACACTGGAATAGCAGTGAGATTTGTGACCCAAGCTCAGAGCACTAGGATGGAAAGACCATGGCTATAAAAAAGGAAATACTTTGGGATGAAATGCAAAGTCTATACAGCAGAACTGGTGTTTATGAGCTACCATTTTGCTAAGAGCTGTGAGAGAAATAAAGGCCTGGAAATATGCAGTTAAAACAGGGCCTATAAAATTAAAACCAAATTAAAGCATAGCAGAGGATTACTGCAGAGGTTGTACTCTACAACATACATCTTAAATGATGAAGTAAAATTTAAATCAGTTTTGTTTCTGTTTCACTGGTATTTTTGAAATTAAATAATACAATAGCAAATTCCCAAACAAAAGCAGCTGATTCTCATAATTCTGTGAGTTCTTATTTATTAAATGTGGATCTCTTTCAAACATTCTGCTTCTCAGAATGTTTATAATTAGAAATGCACCTTTGGTCTACAGGCAGAATTTATATTTAAACATATGCTTGCATGTGAATACTGGGCACATGGCAGCAGCCAGGCCCTTCTTCTAAACAGTGAATGAAAATCACACAGCACAGATAGATTGTGTGAAACCGAGTGCTGCATCATTTGATGGGTTGTGGGTTTGTTTATTGTTTTGAGCCAGCATGTTGGTCTTACAAAGAGACTGGGAGACAGCCTTGAGGGATACAAGAAACAGTGCCAAGGAGGCATATTACTAAATCCCTGCAAGGCATCCCGAGGTGAGTTTGCTGCCTGAGCTATCTTTCCATGTTTATAAATAGGGAAAACTAGTGCAAGCAGTGAAATAAATGGATCATCATATCTGACTTGGTAAGGAAGAAGGTGTAAGAGGCTGGAAAAGGGATTAGCCCACCATTTTGCTTACTTGCTATATTGAGAAGGAAATGTTTTTGCCGTTTGAGCTTGCTTCCAAACAACCTCATTTTCTTCCTTTAATAAAACACCACCCAATAGGTTGCAATTACGTTTATCTTAATTATTATCTTGTGAAAATATAGCTATGTATCAAATACTGTACTTCACTTTCTATGGCCATTTTTGTTCCCCTACATTCCCAACCTCTAAGTATATCCCAACTAGTAATATATTGTATAGCAGATTTGCTATAGGATATGATTTGAGTACAAATCATTTGCAATGAATGCATAAGGCATGTTGGGAAGAGATTGGGAGATAGAAGAGTTAGAAGAGACAAAGAATGTCGACAAACCAAACAATGCAAGACCTCTACTTCACAAGAACATTGATATTTCCTATCAGCAATTAACATTCTGGGACACATGGTTTTATACTTCAATAAGTCACACATGTTTTCAGCTATTTAAACTTAACTCAGCAAAGAGGATATGGCAGGAAGTGCTTACTGCTGAGTAGTAGGCAGAGCTCACAGCGCTGGGAGCTTGTTTTAAGACTGTTTTCTGCCTGATAGGCCAAGACCCCTAGACAAATCATTGGCTGGGTCTATGATAGTTGGCAGTCATTCAGAGCTGGTCCTTTGCCAGCAGTATTACTAGATAGTCAGACAGATCAATTCACTTTTACACTCCTGCCATTATTTATAGCACACTGTATATCTGCTCTTGCTTATGAACTAATGATTAGCAAATACAGTGCTCATAAAATGTAAGGATTTTATTTGGGAAAGGACTTTCTGCTGCTGATATTGCAGATAGTTTTACAGGTTAAAAAGCTACAAGAAGGATTTAAAGGGCATGACTTGTGAAGCATTTCTTCCTTTGAAAAGGATGTACGTGTCCCTATTTTCCTGTAATCAAGTAAGGTACAAAGAAAATTGAATGTTATGATTGAAAAGTATGAATTTCTGCATCTGCTTTTTCACATTTTAAGCATTTCAACAAAAAACAGAAAAAATGTTTATGAAACATTATCTTTTATTTAGTTTCTACAATACTAATCACCATATTGACTAAAACTACAAGGCTTCTGGATCTGGGATTTAAAAACACCGGTCTTTGTATTACAGAATAAAAGAATAGTCTATTTAACATGAACTGGGCAGCAATATATAAATCTATTAAAGAAAAACATTAAAAGAAACTGATCTGTTATAGAATGTTAAAAATGAATAGGAAAAACAGGTGTTACATATTACTAACCATATTTAATTAGGGTGGCATTGTGCATAATATTTCGTACCTTCGTGCATAAAATTACACTAAAATTTGAGGAAGTTTATAACTTTTATCAGACTTCAATAATTGAACAAATAACAGTCAAGACCATTTAGCTGTTTAATCTTCTCATACTCAATATATCCCAGTATATCATCTGTCTTCCCTGTGCACTTACCAAATGTGGGCTTCAAATGGCCAAAGATAATCAGTTTCTAATCTTACAAGCATCTGTCAAAGCAGAAAGCATAACAATTCTTCTCTGATCTTACACTGGTCTTCAGATGGAATAGGATGCAGTGAGAAATTTTCTTGTTTCCAAGTGCCTGTGGAGGTAAGCACAGCTGCAGGGAGTAACCATCGCCCTTTGAGCCCAAACATGAGAATTTACAGATGTTTTTCTCATGTATAAAGTACTAATCTCATGCTGCTTCAGAATCCCTCCATTATGAAATGTAAATTAGATCATGATCTGTCCCTTGTCTACACTGAGGGAGGGGCAAGTTGATGATAACTACAGACTTCGCTTAACTACCATGAATTACGACTTGACATGCATTCTTGTTATGCCTTTTAAATGCAGCTTGCAAAACAAGAAGAAGCAGGCAATGTTGACCCATTGAAACAAGGATATCTTTCAAGAGTCTCTGGATCTCAGAAAAAAAATCAATAGATGTTTATGAATTTAAGTAGTTGTACATGTGCTTATATCCTTTTCAGATTTCAGGACAGTGTACAATAAATAATCATAACAAAAATGCAGTAAGAAAATCCATTAAAATTAGCTTTTAAAAAGTTTAAATGTCCAAGTACAATACAATATATAGGTAAAAGGTAAAGGTTTCCCTGTCCAGTTGTATCTGACTCTAGGGCACTCATCTCTGTTTCTTGGCTGAAGGAGCCAGTGTGGTTTGAAGACATTTTCCAGCATGGCTATACACCAAAGGTGCACAGAATGCTGTTATCTTCCCACCGAAATGGTACCTATTAATATATATATGTACTGTATTTTTTGGAGAATAAGACACACCAGAATATAAGACGCACCTTAATTTTTGGGGAGGAAAATAAGAAAAAAGCTGATTGGCAGATGGATCAGCCTCCCGAAATACCCCCAATCAACTGTTCCCAGAGGTGAATTTTAGCAACAGGTTGTGTTCCTTGGTTGTGAACTCTGTGCCTTGCTTTTTTTTTTTTTTTGCTCTTTTTCCTGCCTCTGAAAGCCTCCGAAACAGAGCTTCAGAAAAAAGCCTCTGAAGCTCTGCTTCTGAGGCTTTTTTTCTGAAGCTCTATTTGGAGACTTTTTTTCTGAAGCTTCATTTCTGATGCTTTTTTCAACCTCTGAAACCTCTGTTTGAGAAGCTGGGCGAGGCTACATTTGGAGTATAAAATGCACCCAGATTATCACCCTCTTTTTGGGGAAAAAGGTATGTCTTATACTCTGAAAAATACTGTATATATACTATATATATGGTTTTTAGGGTCTCACTATACAAAAAGAGAATTGGTGCCAGCAATTCTTCTTGGGACAGTGAATGTATGGGCTATTACAGAAAAAATCTTGTCTTGTCCTAGCCTATGAATTGCAGGAGAAGTTGGGCCAAGATTTTCAGCAGCATTTCTTGATGGCCATGCTGGATAAGCAGAATCTATTTGATAATTGGCTATTGATATCCCAACAACTATATAAAGCATTATAGTTAATAAACAGCATTTTGCATGAAAACCTGTTATCAAAAAGTATAACAATAAGTCTTATTTTGCAACAGCTTAACCACCATATTCTGAACCAGTTTTAGCTTCTGAGTTATCTTTAAAGGCAGCCCCACATAGAGTAGTCCAGTCATATGATATTCAGAATATGAACTACTAATGGTAGAACATCCTATTGAGATAGGGCTGTAACTATTACCCTACCTAGAATCAGATGAAAAATCCCAAAACCATAGCTTTCACCTGCCATTCTGACAGAAACATACAGGAGTATTACTGTATGTATGTTCACCACCTTCAGTTACTTAAAAAGTAATAAAGGTTAGAATAAAATAATCTAATAAACAATGATTCCAAGAAATCCTAAAATCATGGAACCCTTCCTGTGGCCAAGAAAGAAAAAAAAAACAGTGATGTACAACATGCAGAATAAGAATTGTAACAGTCACTATGTAAGAAAGACAGAGGTGACTAGCAGGGTGCATCCATGTAAGCTAGCAGTCAGGAGACACAATGAAAGCTTCTTAATCTCACAACACATGAAGATGCAACCATAATTTCAACTAAATATCTGTGAGCATCCTAAATCAAGCTAAATCCAAAATTATTAGGGAATTCCTGGAACCTTGACATTGAAACAAATCAGCTATCAGTAGACTTATACAAATAAAGCATATTTATACACCATTCAAAGGAGACAATAAAAAAGACCAGATACAGTATATCCTCTCCAGCAACCAATGAAATAAATTGGAATTAACATCAGACAATCAAATAGAAAACAGTATCCTAATCAAGGAACTACCAAGAAGAAAATCCAACCCCACCAACACTGGAAGTGCAAGCTACTGTATGTTATCTATTTGGATAATAAAATGTCTTCAAGGCAAACAACCAAACTCAGAAAGCATGAAGTACTCCACAATATATCATTAATGTTAATTTGTGCCATCAGTAATACTTCTTTTTTTGTTGAACCCGTTTTTAAGAACATTTTTGCAGTTTTAAAAATTAATAAAAATTTAAATAATGCTTGGTTTTAAGCTTTAAAACTTTTATATTTATATTTCAGTATTTCAAAACATAAAATTCTTCTTTAATAATCCAAAGATTTCAACACTTTAATATATTTTCAGCATGTTAGTTGGGAAAGAGGCATAGCAATATTTTACTTTTTGCTGCTCTTTGCAAAAAGTGCTGGTTTTCCACTGAAGCAGAAAAAGATTGTGTTAGCTGCTGTAAATGCAAATTCTGGACCAAGCAAAACTGGAATTTCAGCAGGCTGTGCAAACAGTGAAAAGGCCAGCATTGTTCAGCTTATTTTGTTGATAAAGATGTTAGCACAAAAGGGGCTGGAAGTATCTGTATAAATTTCTGGAAAACCTTCTATTTTAGAAGCTGTTAGCCTAAAATACTGTGCCGCTTAAAGTTCAGCCAAGCTAAACACTGTGGTAACAAACATTCTGTTTACATATTAACCAGGAGTAAACTACCATTAAAAAGATGAGCAAGAAAGAAATCTGTCATTCTTTTCAATCTTGGACTTTATCTTACTTTAACCTGATGCTGCATATATTTTCCATTTTTAAAATATAATATTGTTTTAACATTTTTATAATATAAAATACTTATGCTGCTGATTAGTGGTTACACCTAGCGGCAATCCCATCCTGTAAGGCTTGCCTGTTAAGTTAAAAAAAACATTCAAAGAAGAAAGTAATGGCAAATCATTTCTCTATTGTTGCCAAGAAAACTAAAGGAACATGGCCAGTCATTCCCAGACTCAAGCATGACTCCACTTTAAAACTTTTTTTACAATGTAAAATATTTAAATACCAAATAAATGCATGAACTAACGGGTCTTAAATTCTGGCCAGCAATCATCCCTACACTTTGAGTTGCAAAGTTACATCTTTAACACCCAAATAAACAATAGCCATGCAATTCTCATTACATTTTGAGAGAGTTCTTGTAAAAAGATTATGATTAGATTATGATTAAAAAGGAAAAAAAAACTTGTGTGGATTGACAGAACAGTTTAACCCACTGTTAATATTTATGAATTTGAGATTAATGTAATTCATGAACATGCCAAAATAAAGAAGAAATAGAGATAAAGAAAAGTGTAAGGAAAGTAAGGAAGTAAAAAAGGAGAGGGATTATAATATGGAAAACAATTAGAACTATATTATTCACAATATAGTAATGAAAATTTATTAGAGGCAAAATAACCTAAACTGTAAAATGTAGTATGAAGTCACAAAAATAATTATATTTGTAGGAAGCTAGTACAAAATAGTTAAAATGAACAGGAATTTCATATGCCTGATAATATATAGAATTTTAGCTTTCAGTAGTTTAAACCAATTTTAAGATCTTCCTAAATTCTTCATCCTCATAAGGCCTCTGCCACTGAGAATTTGTAGATAACTTGGAATGCACCACATGCAAATTGCTTCACCAGCTCTTTTAATGGGTTTGCAAAAGCTGCTTGGAGAACAAGCTGTTGGGTAACTAAGTCCCTAGAGACTGTATAAATCTGGCCTTCAGTAGCTAGCCCCAAGGCAGATAGGAAGTCTCTGCCAAAATCTAAGCCAGTCTCCTGATTTTTTCCCCTATCTAATGTATTAAACACTATACAGTACTTCCATTCTTATAGTTACCTTTTCTGAAGTCAGTGCAGCAAGTAGTAATGTTTAGTGGCATCCATATACAAAAATAATAATACTTTGCATTTGCCAAATGTTGTTAAAACATCACCTAATTAAACGTTGTAAACAAAGTGTGGATGTTCTTAACTGTAAAACCTGTGTGTTGGGAGCATATGTTGTTACACACTTTTCATATACAGTACCGGTAAAAATGCATAGAATATATCATAAAACTACGTAAAAGGCATTATGCTTCAGTTTATTTTTTTTATAAATAAAGAATTGTGTTGTTTCACTTTCCGATTTTCCTGAAAAGTCATGCAGAGTATAATAATTAGACTGAATTATTGAAAACTGGCATTTAATGTTATCATCCAAGTTTGGATAGTATCTATCATGCCAGCTTAATTTCTTTCTGTGAATGTAATATGTCCAAATGAAGTAATTCATTTGGAATTTGTTTCATCATAATTGATCACAGTTGCACTTGGACTACAGGTAGTCTTCAACTTATGACCATTCATTCAGTGACCATTTGAAGTTATCATACATTGACAGTCCCCAAGATATGGATGTTGCAGTGCCCCCATGCTCTTGTGATCAAAATTTGGATACTTGGCAGTCTGCCTACACTTTGGACTGCAGGCACCTTTCAACTCCCTCCACTCAATTATGAGTCTCCCATTTATGGTTTTTTTCGGCCCTGCACTCTTCAACCCCTGATCTCCAAGCAGACCCTTGCATTCCTCTACTGATCAAGCATGTTCAGTCTGCCACCTTTGCAAGGCAGCTGCTGGCTGCATGAAACTTTCTTCCCAAAATCTCACACTGTGGTTTCCTCACAAAGTCTGAGGAAGATGGCTTCATGTGATCAGCAGCTACTTAGTAAAGAGCCAGGGCAGGCAGACCTTGTTATCAGTGGGAGCAGGAGGAGGAAGAAGACAATGAAGTTCAATTGGATTGGCAAAGTGCAGAGAGGCAGGGGCCTCAAAATACAGCATGGTAAGGATGACTGATTCTGAGACTGTTATGGATATATGCCATGCTGCTGAGTTGGGCTGGGATGGTCTTACGAATTTCTTTATGATTTCTTTATGATTTTGCCAGACCAGATAATACTCAGATTCTTCCTTTCCTTGGATCTCCTTGGTGAGTCTATCCATCTCAGCGCATTCCATAATTTTGGATATTAATTTCTCTTGAGTTGGGACCTCTTCTTGTTTCCAATTTTGTGCGTATATGATTCTTGCTGCAGTCAAAATGTGTGTTATTAAATATATTATTTCTTTTTCATATTTGCTTGTAGGTATTCCTAATAAGTAAGTTTCTGGTTTTAATGGTACCTTTTGAGTTATTATTTGTTCCAGTTGCATTTTTATATTGTTCCAAAAAATTTTTAGCTTTGGGACATGACCACCATATATGATAGTATGTCCCTTTATTCGCTTTACATTTCCAACAGAGTGGAGATGTACTGGGAAACATTTTAGAAATTCGCACCAGTAGTAGATGCCACCTATAGAACAATTTATAAGCATTTTCTTTGTATGGTACAGATAATGTTAATTTATTAATACTTTTCCACAATTTTTCCCACTTATTTAATTCTATTGCATACCCAAAATTCGTCGCCCATGTGATCATATTCTCTTTAACTATTTCCTCTGCTAGTTTATATTCCAATAGAAAATTATAAATTTTGGTTATTAATTTGTCATTGGGGCCTAATAAAATTTTATCCAACTGATTTGGTTCCATTTGAATTCCAGTTTTTTCCATATCAGATTTATATCTGGATTTTAATTGCAAATATGACCACCACTTTATTTCCATATTTTGCATTCTCAATTCTTCTCTTGTTTTTAGTTTTCCTTCTTCATTTAAGATGTCCTGATATGTTTTTAATTTATTTGTATCTATTGTATTTGGATAAATATGTTCTTCCATTATGAAAGTCCACCTAGGAATTTTGATGTGCTTGCGTCACAGCTTACTGACCACTCAAACATCATCCCTAAGCCCCTCTGCACTCATCCTGTCTTTCCCCAATCACTCACATACGCTTCCTGAAACTTGCTGCCCTCACGCCACACCTTCCACTCATGCACCCTCACACAACCTCTCACACTTGGCAGAAGCCAGTTACCTGCCTGCTAGCCTGCTTGCAAATTATTTGAGACTTCTAACTTTAACTTCCCCTAAATTCCGCTGAAGATGTTACTTAGCTTAGTAACGAAACATTCAGAAACCAACCCACAAGCTCAGAGAACAAACCTTCACCTTCACTTCTAACTTCTTTCCAGCTTCCCCACTAACTGTTTGTTGGAAGAGAACAGAAAGTTACAAGTAGGTGTTTGTTTAACAATTCACAGTTTCTACTTAGTGACAACAACAGGGACCTCAGGGATTTCCATTACTAAGTGATGCAGCAATGTGACATCATGCTTTATGCCACATCTTTTAGTGATTGAGATTCCTATCCCAATTACCATTGTAACTTGGGAATTACCTGTATAAAAATTAGTAGCACAGTTCTCTATATACTTATTCAGGAGCAGGCTGATCCCCAAGAAAATACATCATAGGATTTCACTTTTTCATTAATAGAAAGTAGGTTGATTAGAAATGCAGGACAACTCACCTATTTTACCATGGTATATAAACAGACTAAATATTTGCTTCCCAGTCATAATGTTCTCCAGAGGATCTTGCTATATTTTGTAGATTTAATGTTCTTTTCTTCCATCTTACAAGATGATCTGTTATTATAGTCTATATATCTTCCTATAATTATTTCTTAATTAAAATGTAATGGGGTCAGAATGAAGAACAAAGCCTCTATAGTACTGCTGTTTCATACTTAAGCATTTACTATTTTTAAATTGTGTAATTTTGTATGCTCCTGTGTGTAATAGTCATTTTCTATAGCAATATTTTAAGAAAGGGTGAGACAGTGAAGTACCTAACATGGCCACTAACAATTCTAATATTTATCTTTGATCCTTCTTGACATTATTGGCAATCATAAAATAAGCACTTGCATATAATCTTTAAGGGACAATCCTAAAAAATCCAGGACTTATTTTTATTTTTGTTTCCTTCAATATAAGAATCTACGACTATCAAATATATTAGATGTATTTACAACATTGCCCTGTTTGTTTTCTGATAACAGATCTGGGAATTTATATATTCACTTTTATTTTAACAGTTTATATCTAATAGCCTAGTGCAAAGTACATCCTCTAAAACTTAGATTCTGTTCCTTCATTAGTTTAAAATATTGTCATGAAATAAGAGAATATTCAAATGCACATTTAAAGTATGTACAAACACTTTAAATAAACTAGAAAATTTAGTACTCTTCCCTATAAAACAAAGAAATTCTTTTCTATGAAATATCCATGCCACATTTTTCTTCTGTCACTTGCAAATGTTGTCAACTGAACTATTAATTAGCTAAGATGACAGTCCCAAGAAAACACAAAATATAAGATATGTGAATCAGTGGTGGGTTGCTCCCGATTCACACCAGTTTGTAAGAACCAGTAGAAAATTTTTTAGTAGTTCGGACAACCGGTAATAACATTGGCTGGCCACACCCCTGAACCAGTCCCCGGCCCGGTCGTTGCTCGCTTACCCCACCCACCTCATCAGAGGCTCTTTTTTTTAACTTTTAAAAGCATTTTTTCTACAACCTCTTCGGCTGAAAAAATGCTTTTAAAAGTTAAAAAAAGCCTCTGATGATCGCGCGGCTCAGCTGGGATCTCAGAGGCTTTTAAAAGCATTTTTTCTACAACCTCTTTGGCCGAAGAGGTTGTAGGAAAAGAAATGCATTTAAAAGCCTCTGGCGATCCCTGCTGACTTGCCTGATCGCCAGAGGCTTTTAAAGGCATTTTTTTCCCTACAACCTCTTTGGCCGAAGAGGTTGTAGAAAAAAAATGCTTTTAGAAGCTTCTGACGATCAGGCAAGTCAGCCTCTGGCGATCCCAGGTGATTTGCCTGATCATCAGAAGTTTCTAAAAGCATTTTTTCTGCAACCTCTTAAGGTTGTAGAAAAAATGCTTTTAAAAGTAAAAAAAAAAAAGTTGGCCACACCCACCCACATTATCCCCACAAGCCACGCCCACAAAATAAACCATGCCCACAGAGTAGGCACAGAGTAGGTAGTAAACATTTTTAGAACCCACCCCTGTTATGAATGAACTAAAGAATAAGTTTGGTGTAGTGCTTAAATCATCAGGCTAGAAACTGGGAGACAGTGATCTCTAGACCTGCCTTAGTTTCAAAGTCAATTGGGCAACCTTGGGACAATTACGTTCTCAGTCCTAGAAAGAAGGCAATGGCAAATACTTCTGAACTACTTTGCCAAGAAAATGGACTTGTCCAAGCAGCCTCTGAGAATTGGGCACAATTGAACAGAAGGGACAAAAAAAAAAAGGAGAACTTACATGGATTTCTTAAATTTGTAATAAAAAGTTTACTGCTTTCCCTCAAGATTACCTCTGAAAGGAAAGCAGAGGTTAAGAAAGTTACAACCTTAACCCATAATCAAGTATAGCCCTATATTTTATTAGCATATTATTTTATGAAAGTGGTTTTATGACAAAATACTTATATTCTACAAATAAAATCACATGATAAATAGGTTAACTGTATTTTAATTAAACATTGTATATGATAGCTTGATCCTAATTTCCTGGTAGTGTTATTGGCCAAGAAAAAAAATTAGAATGAAGCAGTGATCTTTCTTGGACATTTTTGCAATGAAAAATCTTTTCCTAAGAAAGAAAAATGTGCAGGTAGAATGCACAACTTAAAGCTGAAGAAGAGAGGGGGGAAGCAATCCCAAACACTGAGTAAACCCAGCTCTATACCCTAAGGGGTGTAATATGACATAACAGCACCAGTATTGACTTTTCATTTGCAGCCTCTTGACAGCTAAAGCTTTTGAGAGGAAGGGATTTCAAAGACAATAAGCAAACTTGGACAAGAAAAATAAAGTTTGCATTCCTTTTTATTTGGATCTGACACATAAAATGCAAGACAGATAATAACCATTGCTGTTTAAATCTATAAGCAGGGTGACACAAGCCCAGATAGCTTGGATGCTCTGATTTTGAGTCTCATTTCAGTAGGAAACAAATTCTGATGTGTTTGATTTATTTTCTAAAATACCAGTGCAGTGTAATATTTCGTATGTACTATTATCCATTCTTTTCTTCATTGTGTAGTTTGCTAAGTTTCAAAGTATTTTAAGTTTCATTATACTGAATTATTTGAGGTATAAATTATATACAAGAAAATCCTTTACAGGGGATTTTCTTCTATATAATTTCCTATTTTTATTCAATGGTATTGTTTACAAGTATCATCATTATGTGTGATAATCATGCAACAAAGGAAAGCATATATCTATAAATAATTATAAGAAAAATTGGCATCTTATTATTTAAATAAGTTTAATATTAATAGAAAACAGCCCCCTAAAATGCCCTGCAATCTGCACAAATTCTCCTACAGGTACAGTCCAGTGGTGGGTTGCTACCGGTTGACCCCGGATTGGGCAAACCGGTAGTGGCGGGAGGCTCCGCCCACCTGCCTGGACGTGTCTGTGCATGCACAGAAGCGTTGTGAGCGTGCACACGTCCACGAGTGAACCGGTAGCGACGGGATTTGAAACCAACAACTGGTTTCCCTATTAAATATGTATTGTGTAGTTTTACACTGTATGTATTATGTTGACCAGATTGAACATGTTTGAGTTGAATATTACTTTCTTCTTAATAAGAGGCAATTGTAATAAAATTACTTAATGAAATGCCCTTTTTTTCTATAGGCTATCTAATTAGTTAATATGTTAATAAATTGTAACTGAACAAAAAAGTAATGAGTGGGTCAGACTCAAAACGAATCATATACCGCTCACTCCTGCTTAGAGAAAAAGAAAAGCTTCTGACAGAGCTTCTCCTCCTTTCACCCCATCATTTCAAGAATTGCTTTGCCAATTCTTCACAGCAAATAGTAATTTTAGGTGGACCAACACAGAGCTCAGGTTGTGAGCACTCTATAGTAATAATAGAGTAGCTGCCCTCCCTGGAGTCAATAAATCCAACAATAGAGCCATTTTTTCCCTCCTGTGAGTGAATCACTGCTATTAGTTGGAATGACAGTATTGCTTATAGAAACCAAACCCTTCACCCATGCTGACCTCTTCTAGAGAATTTGGGGGCCAAGTAATGTTTAAAACTGTTATAAGTAAACACCGGTTTTGTCTGAATGAAGAACAGAAAATTGTTGAAATACAGAGGTGTGTATATATTAAATATTTTTCTACTGTGAAATTTCTAACACATTGTAGATTATTTTAAAAAATCCTATCATGTTTTCCCATCTATGTGGACATGCATTAATTCTCTTTCTCTACCCTATTCCTTCTATATGTTTAAGGTAAATTATTTAAAACAGCCTCCCCCAACTTAATGCCTCCAAGCAGAGTCAAACTTCAAGTTTCAAAGTGCTCAGCCGGTATTATTGACGGGTCTACTGCTTGGGAATTAGTGGAGTTGAAGTTTGACACACCAGGGAGCATCAGATTAGGAAAAGCTAATCAAAAACCTTTCCAAACAATTTACCCATACACATTTCTTATCAGATTTTAACATTCAACCACTATATTTTCTTCTACAGATCCAAATGCATTGCAGACAGTTCATCACTGTTATGCATGGAGATGTCTCTATCAGTTTTAACAATGTTATTCATTCATTGATGAGCTGACAGGAAATGTGTTCAAACTTTCACTCTTCCAATACTATATGAAAATTCCTCTATCAGAGGGCTGATCAAACAAATGGCATTAAACAAGCAAAACATTAGGCTTCATAGATTTGTGCTACAAATTACCATTTTGCATGTATAGTGGCATTCCAAAAAAGATTAATCTGTCCTTGAAAAGATATTTCCAGGTATAGATGATGAATTGGGGAACTGAGCAGAATGGCACTGCTATACTGCTACTGGAAGAAAAATAACTGCACTGATAATAAATTTAAGTAAATAAATACCAACAGCAACAACAAGAAAATGACAGAATAGATTTGAGAAAGGAAAGAGAGAAGACCACACATGCATAAAAATGGAAGCTTCTAATTGCACATACTCTTTGTACATACAGAGGGCACCGTACTATAGTTCTTGGTCTTAAAAATGTTGCACAGTAAAGAAACATTTAGTCTTTAAAAGTTATAGGTAAAGCTTTACAAATAAAATAATTCAGGGCTTTCAGTGGATATGTGGATCGATTTATATAATTTATAGGAAATGAGGTATCCAAGAAGGACCAGTCTAGGATACTAGCAGATTTATTTATTTCATTTGTTTTATGCTACTTCCTTTGCTGAAGCATATATTCACATTCAATATACAAACTACAGTTGTAGTGGATGTGCACTTATGGAATATGATGGAAAATTCAGGATTTGAATTGCCATCTTGAGAAATATCAAGGACTTGCAACTAAGTTAGTGTTTATGTTATGAAAAAAGTCACTTTGTAAAAAGTGATCATATAACAATTGTAATAATATATTGCAGGTGGTGACCCTTTGAGAGCTGTATGCCACAAAATTTTGTTTTAATGTATGCCGATTAGTGTACATTCAAAGTGACAATAAAGTTATTCTAAGTCTATTCTAAGTCTAATAGTCATACAGGCATGTTTAATTTAGTGGAAAAGATAATTTTTGGAGTCACTGTGGTAAGGTTATTATTTTATTATTTTATTTTATTATTATTTTAAAACAATCGGTGAGCCTCTCCATATCCTTTTGCTTTTATACTTCTGATGATTAAGAATATTGTTTCTTAGTTTATGTGTCTGTATAAATTTCATATAGATTTTAATACGACAATAATTTATTATTACGTTAAGTAATGCAAGACCATTTTGTTAAAAATAACCCAAATTTTAAATATTCAACAAACATACATGGTCTTGTCAACTTTATTTCAGAAGGTGCCTACCATTTCAGAGGTTTGGGAATCAATTATATGAAGTTGCTATGTGGAACTTCTGCTGCTAATATTATGTAGTTCGTTCTAGCAAGGATTTCCAGTAAATGGTTGCGCTCATGAAAATTTTATCCTGGAAGAACCCCTTGAAAATATGTTCAGGTTTCAGGGAACCCTTACATAAAAATTATTATATCTACACCAGGGTGGGTTCTACTTACCTTTACTATGAATTCGCATTGAGCCTGTGCGCTCTTATGCTCATGCGCAGAAGCTTCTGCACATGCGCAGATCACTTATGATGATGTCCGGGTCAGTGGGTGGAGCCTCCTGCTGATTTTACTACTGATTCTTGTGAACCTGTCCGAACTGGGGGCATCCCACCACTGATCTATACCTCCCACTGCTCAATGCACTATTTTTTTTTCACTACTAAAAGCAAAACAGTCAAATTTGAGACTATTTTTTAAAGAGGGGGGAAATGGCAGTAGTTTGTTTCCCAAAGATATCATGCTCCCTTTCCCATCCTTAGTGGGCTGCAAAAAGGGCAGTTTCAGGACATTTGGGGGATTTATGGATCTTAAAAATGAGAGTATAGCAATTTACCTCTACAGGTCTTTCCTTAATTCTCCCCAGACTAAACAGACTAAAACATGTAAACTGCATCCCTTCTAATGACATCAACATCATGTCCAATGCATGGTCTTTGTAAGACTAGGACAGTGAATTGAAACACTGATCCCCCAGAGGTCTCCATCTATAATACAGAATTCTGTAGATTGTAAAATTATAGATTTTGGAGGGGGGGGTGTTCTTTCCCTGTTTATATTTTCATTTTTATATACTGGTTTTATATTGTGTTGAATTTTGTGATTAAAGTTTGACTACAGGTAGTCCTCAACATATGGCCACAACTGAGCTCAAAATTCACGTTACTAAGTGAGACAGTTGTTAAGCGAGTTTTGCCACATTTTACAACCTTTCTTGCCACAGTTGTTAAATGAATCAATGCTATTGTTAAGTTAGTAACATGGTTGTTAAGTGAATCTGACTTCCCAATTGACTTTGCCTGTCAGAAGGTTGCAACAGGTGATCTCATGATCCCAGGACACTGAAACCATCATAAATATGAGTCAGTTGCCAAACATCTGAATTTTGACCACATCACCATGGGAATGCAGCAATGGTCATAAGTATGAAAAATGGTTATAAATCAATCCCATTGTAACTTTGAACAGTTACTAAATGAACTGTTGTAAGTCAAGGGCTACCTGTATTTGTATTTGGAGGGGGTGGGTTGGCAGTTACTAGATGCTAAGTTTTATTTATAAAATTTGAATTCAGTTTGTAATGCATTGAGAAAACAGTGCATGATTTCCGAAGAATAGTGTCTGATGGCAAGTAAGGAAAATTTGGTTTTTTTTAAAAGACTCGTTGGTATATATTGGCATAGTGAGAGCCAGTTTGGTGTAGGGGTTAAGGCACCAAGCTAGAAAGCAGGAGTCTCTGAGTTCAAATTCTGCCTTAGCCATGAAAGCCAGCTGGGTGACATTGGTTCAGTAAGTCACTCAACTGAACTCACCTCATAAGGGTTGTTGTTGTGAGGATTATAAGAGGAGAAAGGTATGTTGGAAATGTTCACATTCTTGAGTTATTTGTAAAAATAAATAATAAATAACAATAGCTGGGAATTTGAGGATGTGATAGCTAGTGGTATATGGAATTTCAGGTTTGCTTATAAGAATATAAGGGAATAAACAAAGTCAAAGAGCAACTCAGACACTAATTGAAGACTTTAAATATATAGTTTTAATCTCCCCAAAGCCCTTCCTATTCACATTATACGCTCAGAAATGTTTCTCCAGTAAGCAAAGGAGGGCACTTTCCAAGTGTAAGAGCTCCTTACAAGCACCTCATATCATCTGTGACAGTTTGTTAAGGCTAGGACACATTAAATATTTGTGAACACTACAAGTTTTACTAAATTATCTTTGCATTTAGCCCAGAACTATGATTATATTATTTTTTGCCTTTTTAAAAGGAATGAATAGTATTCCAGAGGATGATATAGCCAATACCATATCCATAGCTAATTCAGTACTTACTATAGCTGCACGTTTTCTTTGTTCATTCAGTCACTCCTTTTTAAGCTTTTCATTGCTGTTAATGCAGCCTTAAGGAAAATAAATAAGAAGAGATGACAAGTGTCTGGAAGAGTGGTTTTTTTTGGGTTTTATTTTTCCTGGTACTGCAATAGTCTTTTTCTGTATCTGAAATTGCATTGAAGTCACCTATGATGCAAATGTTCTCATAGTCTAAGTCTTTTACTCTATCATGTATGTTTTGGAAGAAAGTGCGTTGATTCTCATTTGGTGCATAAATTGAGATTAATAATATTGTTTTGGATTCTGTTTGTATTTCAACCATTAAAACTCTTCCCTCTCTGTCTGCGTATATCTGTTTTGTTTTTAGGTGTTTCCTAATGTAGAAGAGATGACATTTCTTAATCATTAAAAATATTTCCTTGGTTTTAACAATATATAGTGATTTTTTTTTCTCAGTGGCATTATAAGGCACAAGAGAATCTAATAAGGCTGTTAAGCCCAATACTTCCTAGAAAGAACAGAGAGAGATACCTAGAAAAGGTGCTGTTCTTTAAAATAATCCTAAGAAATTGGCTCATCAGATTTTTTTTTTTAATTTTACCAAATCCCCTTTATATAATCCTTAATAAATCAGTATAGTGTCGTTTCCTGATTGTGGCTGTCAGTATGGCAAACACGTGGCTGAAAAATTGACACCATTGATCCGTAAGGTGTTTGCACTAGTTTAGGTACATTTGCTATATTGGCCGTTGTATTATTTATGTTGACTATGAATTTTAAAATCTCAGGGCTGTTCATAACAAATTTCCTAAAGTCCATAGAGTTGACAGACAGTGAGTGGGTGGGTGGGTGGGTTTTGTGTGTCTTAATCCTTTTGCTTTGGGATTTGAAGATTTTAATAGCTGTGAGAAAATATACAATCATGGTGAAAATAGGACAGTGGATTAAAAAAAAAATCCTGTTAGGAAAATGGAGCATAGTTTCTGAACTCAAGAGCCAGTAGTGTTACGTGGAGGTTGGTTGCTACAATAAGGCTTCTTTCATACAGGTGTGTTTATGCCCCAGGCTTGCTGGCCACAGTCCATTCCATTTACAGAAGCTGAATTAAACAATAACTATCACATTGCAAAAGGAAGGGGGTGGGTGGGAAAGGTGAGCGTCAAAGGAGATGCCTAAGAGCTTTGTTAGGGCCAAGAAAAACCCTGTTGCAGTTGTCAGAGCTTGTTGATGTTGCAGAGAAGGGCACATTTTTTTTCTACTAGATTTTGTAGTTCTGCCTTAGGAAAGAAAGTAAAATAGAACGGAAGAACAAAGTCCTCCTCTATAAATCAGCAGCTGCTCCTTGCCAGATCAAAGGAGTGACATTTTTGCTCCTGGACTACTTGTCCACTTTAGGTGCTTGACAGACAGCTAACAGCTGGTCTGCTATACAACATAGGAGAATCAAGCTACATCTTCTTCAGAGTAGATGACAGACTAATCAGAGATACCCATAGTATAGGACATGGACACTTTGATTGGTCCAAATATATTTAGCAGATTGTTTCAAAACATCCTTCTCCACTTGAGAAAGCTAGTTTTAAACATAGTTACTATCAAAGTAATGTATAACCTCATCAAATAATGTCATAATAATCAGAAAGCAGACTGACAGCTGTGCAAATGAATAATCATTTCTATTTGTTCATATAAAACAGTCAGAATCCTAAAGTGATTGGGTGGAAAGTAAGCATAGTTGACTGATAAAGTTTATTTCAGTATATATTTTTGATGAACTACTGAAGTCTAATCAAATTCAATGAGGCTGATTTCCAAAAACTACTTAAAAAGAGAGAAGCTTTGTCTCAGTCAGTGACCAGCAAAATGTCATTTATGTGCAGCTTAAATGCTTCGAAAATTCATAAATTAACAAACAAAACTAACAGTCTGCATTATGCATATAGCAGTTACTTAACTTCAAGATTTTTAGAAGCTGTATTTAGTGGCTGTATAAACTATATACATACAGACCTGGAATTTTAATATTGGCAATAAAATTTTCAAAGTAATTTGGTTTCTGCAATAAAACGGGTTTGGGATGTGGCAATATACTACACATATCTATTGGTTTAGCATTTTATGTTTAAGATAGGAACAGCTAATGAAGTCTGTTTATTTCCTGTGTTCCTCTCATATATCTATAAAAGATCTGTTACAGTATATCAAATAACTGCATATGAATAATCTTTTGGCATTAGAGAAACGCAAGAGACGCTACTCTGAAAATCATAACCTACTGAAATGTTTTGTCCCATGGCAACAGATGTAATTACCTTCACAGAATAGTGATTATTAGCATTCAGAATTTTAGGGAAAATTTAAATTTAAAAATGTATAGGTTAAAAACTTTGAAAGCTTGTAGTACAAATCAGTGACTGTTACTATTTTTTTGTAGCAGCAGTTCTTTATTACAATTTATATTAGGATACTATTCTATTCATTATATTTTAAAATGGATAAAATTCTGTTTATAGCTGTCTAAGACTACAGTCCTAAGCTTATTTTTCTGGGAGTAAAAGTATTGAATACAGTGATATTTTTTGGGGGGGGACTAAGTAAACTTGTGCAGGATAGCTCTATTGACAGGCAGGCAGGCAGGCAGGCAGGCAGGCAGGCAGGCAGGCAGACAGACAGACAGACAAACATTAGAATTAATTTTGATTTGAACAACATATATATTGTACTCCCAAAAGATCTGAAAAATCAGGCTGCTATACCAATTTCTTGGAATTAAATACTATTGAATGGTGGATTTAGTTCTAATATGCCCTGGATTTCACTGCACACCAGGAGTAGCTTTGTCTGCCTCCAGTGATTACTGCAATCAGAATACTATGGTTTGGCTCCATCTCATGGCTTCCTAGTATATATATATATATATATATTGGTAAAGGTCACTAACTTTTTGATCTAATGTTATATGAAGTACTGATACAAGCTATGGTGGGAAAGGCATATGAAACTTTAATATAAATATAGTTTGTTGTTGCTTATTTAAATTCAAATGTGCATGTTTAAATACTTTACCTTAAAGTACATTTTATACCTATGTAAATGTTCATTACTGGGTATGGCTTTCAAATATCTACTGTATTATATGTTACTCGGAGTGCAGTCAAATATGACAAACATGCAAATGTTCAAATATTAATGATGCAATCTGAAATTCAGCTGAAAAATATTGGCTTTCCAATATTCCATTTTTTCTGCATTTAACCAAGATCAGTTTTTCCATTCACTTATCTGACTTTGTTATATGAAAATAATTAGTTTGTTTTCTTGAGGTATGTACAAGATTTTAGTAGTTTTTTTTATTGTTGTTAGTTTTTTTTAAATTACTAAACACAAAATAATATCTTACTGTGTGTGTGCATGAGAGGGAAAGAGATTACCACAAAACTATAATAAATATGTTATAGTTTTGTGGTAATCTCTCTCTCTCTCACACACACACACACACAGACACACACACAGTGATCCAAAACAAGCAGAAACAAAATAACTGCAAAACCATAACTAAATCAATAAATAAAAATCCTAGAAAAATATTTGCAATGCTTTAGCAATGCAAGATCCAATATTTGCAATGCAAGATTCAATAGAATACTCAATTCTGCATTATAAGTGATAATAGGGAACACTGTAGGAGGCACTTGATAGTTACCAAAGTTGAACTTACCCATATTATGGCATAGTCATGGCATTTTTAAAGTTGTTTTTTTGTTGCAGGTAGAAGTGAATCCATGGTGATCCTAATAAATACAATCATTTCAACACTGTCTACTCATAAATAACAATACATATTGATAGAAGTAAAACTCAACTCCTATGCAATAATAGTGATGTGCTAGAGACTAAGATTTGGCAAAAAAAAAAATATTGTAAAAAGAGAAAAATGTATTATTGAACAAACCATCTGCAGACCAATTAGAGAGGAGTGCTTTTTTTT
Source organism: Pituophis catenifer annectens (assembly GCF_029215685.1). Classification (NCBI taxonomy): domain Eukaryota; kingdom Metazoa; phylum Chordata; class Lepidosauria; order Squamata; family Colubridae; genus Pituophis; species Pituophis catenifer. Next base: position 288,041,306 of record NW_027256881.1, read on the forward strand.
GTTAGCTGAATAGTGACTGCCTCAAAAAATGGATCCTCTATAAAAATTAAAGCTTACTGGCAACGCAGAAGGCCAATGGCGATGCTTTCAACAACAATTTCTATTGTACTCATGAGTAATTGACTACCATGAAGAAGAGGATGTACATAAAATAGCACTCTTCCTGAAATGGCCAGAGGAGATGCCTTTGGTGTGCAGAATACATGTATTCCTGATGAAGAAAGAAATAACTAAATCTGTATTGCAAAAATAAAATAAGGTTTATCATGTATTCCAAAAAAGAAAGTATGAAAGATTTATCATCATATCAGTCCTACAAAACAAAAGTGGGACACTTAAATTTGTAATAGGTCTGAAACTAGAAAATAAGTCTTATGACTGATATATTGAATCTTTCATGAATTACGAAGTTGTTTTCAGAATAAAAAAATAAGAGAGTGCAAGACAGTTTACTTAATCAGGTGAATTTGTCCTTAAAGCTCTTTTGAGACCATTCATTCACAATACTGGTGCTTTATCTTGAACATACCTCACAGATCCATAGTGCATATCAGAAAGGTCTATGATCCTGAAATTCATACAGCCATCCATTGAGCCATTGCATGTGTCAACAAATTGGAGGCCATTAAGGTAGATGAATTTCTTGAGAGGGCTCATTAAATAACCATATACATAGGAACATATCTAGATGCTTTCCATTTCCCTTGTCTGAAATTTGAGAATGTAAAGATCTGCTTCTCCAAGATCAATACATCATCATAATTTACAAATTACATCTTATAATTTTTGTTTGCTTACATGAAGGCCACATAGGGATTGAGAAATCCAAGAGACATGCCATAGAGACCTCCTGAACTGTCTTACTATGGCCAACACCAACTGTCTTATCTCCAACACCAAATAGATTGCTCAGTCTATGGGTTGCCAAACATTTCTCTGCTTCCCAGTGGAAACCTTCAAAGATGAGAAGTTTCTTCTTCACTGCACAGAAACAGGCAAGCAGTGATTTGTTCACATTACATGATAGACTTTGTTGTTTGTTTGATAATAGACCACTTTTAGAATTATCCAGAAGTAGCTGAACTATAGGACTTATTAACACAAATGACTATTTGCTAAATACAACCTATCACAAGTTCTGATAATAGATCATAGCAGTGGTGAAATCCAATTTTTTTTACTACCGGTTCTGTGGGTGTGGCTTGGTGGGCATGGCAGGGGAAGATTACTGCAAAATCTCCATTCCCTCCCTACTCCTGGAGGAAGGATACTGCAAAATCCCCATTCCCACCCCACTCTAGGACCAGCCAGAGGTGGCATTTGCAGTTCTCTGAACTACTCAAAATTTCCGCTACCGGTTCTCCAGAACCTGTCAGAACCTGCTGGATTTCTAAAATCTGCAGATTTTAGAGATGGAATTGTAGAATCTAATAATCATCATTCCTGAAAAAGGCTACAGAGTCTGAAGGAGATCATTATCTTCTTATGAACTGCGCTGTAGATTCTTTGTAATGTGGGAAATCCCTAGCTGAGATATTTAGTGAACTCAAAGATACACACGCAAACACAAATATTGCACAATGATACAGCCTTCTTTGTTTATCCACTCTCATTAGATGAAAGCGTCAGACTAAGTGTCCAAAAATTTTAAGGATTCAAGCCAAAGTGATGCCACAAAGTTCACAATTTGAAATAGGATCAGTACAGATTTTTCAATATAAATGAAAAGATTTTCTTCTAGTTCCCCCTGAAAACAAGAATATGCAACAGTCTAAAGAGACGCATGTCAGGAAGTTCCTTTTTCTGTCAGATCAGAATTGAGCCCAAGCTTAGTAAATCTAAATCAATTCACCTCTTGTAACATTGTCTCTTCATAAATAGAAAATATACTTTCATCCATGAGTAATCATTATTAAGAACCTCTAACATTTCAGGAACTAACTGTTTTATCTACTATTCTTTATTCAATATCCTTTTGGTCTCTAGTGTACAAGCCTCTTTTAAACATAGTAGAAGTACGGTATGTTTCAGAATTGGTTGCCCAAGACATCAAGGACAATTTAAAATATTTTTTGTTTTCATCATATACTGCTCAAAATGATATTGCCCAAAACATCAAAGTTAGTTTAAACTTGGTAAAATGGATAGTTAATTATGTTTAGTGAAAAGGGTGAAATAAAAAATAATGTTAACAGATTTTAAATAAGTATTTTATAATCAAGATTTGAGACATTTTAGGCAATAAACAGAATGTTTCCTAGTTGTTAAGGAAACCCAACTTCTGCCATTCACTTTGCTTGCCAGAAGCCAATTGGAAGGTCGCAAATGGTGATCATATGGGCCCGGGCACTGCAACCATTGCCAGTTACTAAGCACCGAATATTTTTATCACATGATCATGTAGATGCTGTGAGGATTGTAAGCATGAGCACCTGTTGTACATCACTTCTTTTCAGTGCCATTGTAACTTCAATTGCTTGCTTAAATGAGTGGTTATAAGCCGGGAACTATCTGTACCTCCTTGCCTTCTGAAACAAAGGAAAATAGATGTTGTCTTTCTTCTATGTTACATACTTTAAATTTTGTTGAAAGACTGCTCTTAATTATCTCGTTTCAAGAACAAACATACTATGTCCTTCAATCTCTCTTGTAGTAGTAATCTAGTCATCCTCAATGCTTTTTAATTTCTGTGAATCATTCTTAAAGGATTACATCCTCTGAGAGAGAGTCTGACTAAAGCTGAATAAAGAAGAATGATTATTTCTCATGATTTAGAAATTAGACTTTGGTTGATGGAACCTAGTACTTTAATTTGCTTTTAAAAGAAACATAATGGACTTGATCCACATTCAGTTTGCAATCCACTATTACTTCAGGGCCTTTTCGCAGGTACAATTGCCAATCAAATATCCACTGTCATATACAGTGCTTTTTTATTTTTGTTTTTTGGATCTATTAAAGGCTCATTTCTCTGCTCTGTTAAGATCCATGTAATTATATTTCTTTATTTCTGAGTATTATCTATACCAGCAGTCACCAACTGGTGGTCCATGGACCACTGGTGGTCCACGAGAAAATGTTGATGGTCTGCAGAAAAATTATTTGCATTATTTATATTGCACTGAATCAGGGGTCCTCAAACTACGGCCCCTGGGCTGGATATGTGCAATGAACATTTGTGTTGCTGCAGAGAGTCTCCCCCTTCTGGGTCTTTTTGTGCGGGTTGGACGAGGGTGAGATTCCGACTTGGGGTCTGCTTCAGACTCCTGGTGCGGGGCTTTGAGCGAAGACTGGAGGGAAGTGCCGCTGGTGGCAAAGGCTGGAGGGTCTTGTTCCAGTGGGACTGCATCATGGCTGACCATCTCAGCCCGCTGAACCTCCAGGCACTGGCACCTGGTCTTGCACTCCTGCAAGTATTTCCTCTGCTTGGAAAGCCTATGCTCGTTGTCCTCAGTGAGGTGCTTCTGCTGAGCCTCTTTCTCGGTCAGATCCAATTTGAACTGAGCCAGCTGTTTTGCCAACTCTTTCTATTGGTGGCTGCTTTGCTCCAGCAGCTGCTTCCTGTTGGGGCCCTAAAGAGCCCTGGTGGGCAGGTAAGGAGTGGTGAGTAGAGGCTGGCAAGGCACCCCTCAATGTGAGTGACATTGAGTTGGCTACGCCCACCCAGTCACATGACCACCTTTTCATGCCCACCCAGCCATTCATTAGGCAGATCCACAGGATTTAAAATTATGAATTTATTGGTCCCAGGGTCCGAAAGGTTGGTGACCCCTGACCTATACCATTCTGTTTTTATTATCTGGAAATCTGATAGGTATTCCTTTATTTCTTTATCCAAATAATAAATTATGAACTTAAAGACTGAGGGGTCAAGGACCAAGCATAGTAGCATCCCACTTGAAATCTCTGTCCAGTTTTATGAGGAACCATTAATGATTTGTAGTATAGTGAATATTCTGCTCTTACTCACGTATTGATTAATTTTCCCCTTCTTTCTCATTAAAACTTACAATTTTACATGATTTTTTTGAAATCTCTGGAACTGCAATAAGGCTTTGTTCTAGAAGAAGAAATGAACTAACAATTAAGAATTCTAGATGCTCCTTGTTTTGCTTTTAATTGGCTCCAGAAATCTCGAAAATATGGATAGAAGATACAGTGATCTTAATACAGATTTATATTAATATTCTCAAACATTACCTTAAATTTAGCTTCAGTTTTTTTTTCCACCACTGCAGAGAGGTCAGGAATCCCAGTGTGATATTCTTTAGATCAGGGGTCGGCAACCTGCGGCTCTGGAGCCACAAGCAGCTCTTTAGGCCCTCTGCAGCAGCTCCCTGTCCCATCACTGGTTCACCTCGCCACTCTTATTTCTTTTTTGGACTCCCGCCCAAAGTGGCAGGAAGTGAAGGCTGCCTTACATGCAAATGTGGTGTGAAGGCAGGTACAGGGCAGCTTCGCTCCTGCACTCTCCTCCTCCCCCCTCCTCTCGTAAACCCCTGGCCAATTGTGGCTGAGCCAGGAGCATGCACATGTGCTGGGAGAGCCTCCTTAAGTGAGCCACTGCCCTCCCCATGTGCACCTTTCCTGAGCTTTGGCACTCGCTTGAGGGTCTAAGTATGCGAACACTCCCGGCTCAGCCACAGGGAGTTACGAGAGGACGGGCGAGGGGGGGAAGGAGGGACACACACACACACATACATAGAGAGAGAGGGAGACATAGAGAGACACATACAGAGTGATACATAGAGAGGGGGTGAGAGAGGGAAGAGAGGGAGAGATACAGAGGGAGAGAGAGACATAGAGTGGGGAGAGGGACAGACACAGAGTTACAGAAAAAGGGAGGAGAGGGGGAGGTAGGGAGAGGGGAGAGAGACATAGAGAATAGCTGTGTGGCTGGATAGGTGTGGCTAGATGGTCATGTGACTGGGTGGGAGTGAGTGACATTGAGTTGGCTACGCCCACCCAGGTTTTGTGGCTCCCGATGTGGTTTTTTTTGGGGTAGGAAATGGGTCCAAGTGGCTCTTTGAGTGTTAAAGGTTGCCAACCCCTGCTTTAGATCATCTCGTCATCTATGTAGTATCATGCTGAATTCTGTCTTTACTAAAAAATTTCTTAAAAATTGACACTTGTGCAACAGTTACAATAATTTCATGGAAAAGTTACGATGGTAAATGAAAATATCTATCATTTCAAAGACCACTGAGACCATGCAGTATATTCTATATGGATTATAGATGTTGAATCATTGCTTATTATTACTTTGCGAGTTACATTCAGGATTGTTAGTTCATTTATATGAATATCTGCTTTAAATGTGAAGAAACCCATTTAACAAATTGCTGGTTCTATATGTCAAAACAAGTAGTTTTAGTATTTTCTTCATAATCCCTTCTGAAATTTAAAATAAAGAAAGGAAGGATTTATAAGGAAAGCAAAGAAGGATTATCAGATAGATTTACTTGATCAGGACTCCAGCATATTTGTGCATGTGTGTGTCTATAATTGCAGAATTATCAGATCCTATAATCTAACAATTTAATTCATTTCTTTGAAAGATGTTGTATTTCTATCTCTAAAGAAAATGATTAGCACACAAACGACTGACGCATTTTTTTAAAAAAACCATGCTGTAATACCCTAAAGGCTAATATATCTTAAACATGTGTTAAACCTCACCTTTAGTTGGTACCAGGTTTTGGCACCTTTATAAATTTCATTGAAGTATCAATTTTCTTTGTCTTAACTGGCTTGTTGATCACTCAGTTGAATTCATGAAGGATAATGTTTCTTAAAGAATTCAGAAACTTGGAATTAATTCATTGCTATCTGCATTAGGATCTGAACCACAGGGCTACCTTCTAACACTGTCATTCAAAAAGACCTTTAACATAGTATTTACCAGCTAGAACAGAAGAAATAAGTATTATGACCCATCTTTTTGTACATGTTCCTTGATACTTCATGTTTTCATAGTCTTCACCATTTTGTTGGCTGATACATAAAAGCTCCTATGTTTAAAAAGAAATATCCCCATTATGGCCTGCTATGGGATCATCTTCCATAAAATTGTATACTCTTCCTTTCAGATGACTTTCACCCTGCTCCTCACTCACGGGTAGAGAATAGTTTGCCCAAATTTAAGAATCAATGACCTAGGGCTTCTACTGTTTCTTCACAAAATATCTGAGGAATCAATTAACAACTCACACACAGATATATCTTGTGCTAGATTTCTAAGCTTATGGACAAATCACTTGATACATTCTAGTATATACAGATCTTATGTGTGTTAGGTACACATGCTTTAACTAGATCCAGAAACTTTCCCTTAATTTTCATTTCACCATGACCTGTTCCATTTGTTAATATTAAAGTGAGAATAGGTTTATTAATTGTAAATGTTCATAAAAGCCTGTTCTGTATCTCTTTGGTGAAAGGATTATGAATTGCCTGAATGTTCTGTATTGTGTAAATGCCCCTTTTTTAAGGGAGGGGGGGAGGGAGAAAGAAACTTGGGAGGTTGGCTTCTTTTTAAATTAATGTATACACTCTGACCAGTTTCTAAAGATATGACCTCTGTGTGACCTCCTTTAACCTTCCCCTTAATTATTTGTTTGAAGACAGAGTTGTGTTCTCCTACTGAGAATGAAGAACCATAATGCATTGCAGTTCTGTGAGTAAGAGAGAGTTGCAAGGAAGTGGAAGGGGACATAAACAAGAGGATCACCAGATGTAAATAATAAAAAGTGGTTGGAAATGAAATAAAAACTGAAAAAAAAAGTTTAATTTACCTTATGAATTGCCTTATGAATGAAAGTTGAAGAAGCAAAGGTTGGCAAGGCTCTAAAGTAGAGGAGAATCTGTTGTGTGTTACCAGTCCCAGTACAGTATGTGCTTCTTTAGTTCTGTAAACCTTGCCATCTGCATACATCATTAAAAGCTCATTGAAAAGAAAACAGTCTTATCAGGCTTTTCTGCTAATCTCTTTTGGCATTAAGTTCAGCTGATAAAAGGCATGCTGGATGCAGAAGCTCAGGTCAATTTCAGTTTGGTCAGTGTGGCAAAGGAGCTAAGGAAAATACTAGCAAAGATTTTTGTCTTGAAGGAATATAGAAATATGGAAGTCAGAATATTTTGTTTAACTAGATTGGCGGAAATTATTCTCTATAAAAATGAACTATAAAAGCAGACTTTATTCATGGAAAATTGTCTTTTGACTAATTATAAATAATTTCCCCACCACCACAGTTGAGGTAGAGGATGTTTACCTTTTCCATATCATGTCCCAGCTGGTATATACAAACACATAGAAGAGGTAGAGTTGTCTGAAAATTGAGTCATGGCAACTGGACTTCACTGCTTATCCAAGTAGCTTCTTCAGTCTTAGATAAGCAGCAAAATGTTTTGAATCAAAAAGAAAGAAGTCCATGTGCCATGACTCAACTTCCAGACAAGGCTACCTGATGACTGAGAATCTTCATCGACCAAGAGGTAGAGTTGTATGCACTGCCCTGACTCAGTTTTTCTGTTCATGTTCCTTCTAGATTGAACAACAAGGCTGAAGGGGAATTCTGCTTCCATAAACTTGAATATGGGTATAACTCTTAATTATGATTGGAAATCTTAAGGCATACCCAGACTTAAAGCTGCTCCTGTCCTGTGCTCCTTCCAGCTTGTCTATAAACCATCCTAAGAAAATCCTGTCCTGACTGAGACACTTTGGCAACAACTTCCAAGGTATTCAGTCCAGACAGTAGGCTACCACATCCTTCCATGGATAGTTCTCCTTTCTATTTCAGGAAAGCAATTGCCCTCATTTTCCTTTCCATGGGTAGAGATAGACCGATTCTTTTACATGCGTGTTTGTATATCTACATATATAATATGTAGATATAAGCATACATACCTAACAAAAGTTAAATAGAAGTTATATATACCAAGATGAAATATCAAAATACCCAACAACAACAAAATTATTACTGCCCTTTTCCTTTCTCTTATCTTTTAGGGCAACTGTATACCAACAGTGTTATAATAGCATAATGGTTAAAACCCTTGCCTGGAAAATAAAAGTGTTTTGGTTCACACCCAAGCAGAAATATGTAGAATTCACATTTTTTCCTTCCCTGAGTTTATATTGTTACCTATGCTTTTTTTAAAAAAAATAAGTTAAGCAGTGTATCATTTCAAAATCTTTTTAATAATTCAAAATAGAAAATTATCACCCTCAATTCCTAAAGAGCCCAAATAATCTAGGAGCTATTTGGGAGTGGTGTGAAACCCTTTTACTTCATTTAAATAGAAAATTGATGAAAACATGCACCACTAGATATTTAAAAGAAAAAAGAGAGAGAACAAATTGGAAGCTTGGGGAGCAATAATATATAAAAAAACTGGATTTCAAACTAGCAACCTCCTACTTAGAAAACAAATGTAATAGCCATTGTACTACTACAGCAATTGTAAAGGTAGATCTGAAGGAGATTATAGTAAGCACTGACTAATTTGAAGAGCATCCCTGCCTCAGTGAAGTAGCTAATGAATTCCAGGTGTTAGCTTGTAAGAAATTGAAGTGCTTTATCCCAAACGGACAGGAACACTCAAGGTGATATAGCATGAAAAAGTATACTTCAGAAGTGGAGCAGAAAAAAGTGCCCTGAGGTCCCTTTGATGATGAGTGTGGGATTAATAGAGGGCAGCATCCCTCTAGAAATGTTTGCTGACCCATTCTGACAATAGGGCAGACATGCAGTTAGATAAATCCTTGCTTTATCAATGCTCCTAATTATCTAATAGTTCTGTTTTCATTCAAGCAAGATAGAAGCCCTCTTCAAGCTTGGCTGCAGAAAGTTTGGAATTGAAACAGATCTGCTTCACTTGGAGACCTTGAGAGTGGGGCCAATGAAGGCCCTTTAATATTGTATATTAATATATTTTGGTATATAATAAATGACTGTGTTTATGGGAGTGTGCGCTTATATTAATATTTAATATATGCTACATATATTGCAGGAAGGTGGATTTGAAATGGTGGAAGAAATGTGGTATTTGCAGTCCAAGTGCTTAATGTTAAAGCAGACTCATTTGATAAATGAGTTTATCTGTATTAAATGCTGGCCTTATTTAAAGCTTGTTGAACATTTTTGTAAACTTGTGTGTGGTATGCACTAATTCTTATCAAAGGTCTGTTAGACAATGGACATGTTTAGTATTCACAAGTCGGTTACACAGTCCCTAAAGTTCATGCTTATTTGCATTTCTAATACTGGATGAAGCTTAAAATACTAACGCTAGACCTTCCATTACACAGAGTGAGGCAATGTCTCAGTCAGCTGATTCTCAGTATCTTTAAGGGTAGGATTTTACTGCCAGAGGATACAGGGCTATATGAAACAATCCTAAGGTCTGGGGTGCAGCTTTTTTTAAGATATCACATAATTATAACTGTTAATGTAACATAGCAGTGAGGAGCTATATGGTATAATCATATTTTGTTTAGTGTTATTTAAGAAAAAAATATTTTGGGGTTTAGATTCATCATCATCTTTTTACCTTGTCCAATGCTAGAGATGCTTTATTTTTTTGGTCCTTTTGAGTCAATGTTGACTAGTCCCTGCAACTTTCTTGGCAAGGTGTTTGCAAGTAGCTTACCATTATCTTTTTCTTAGGGCTGAGAGAGAGTAGCTGGCCCAAGGTTGTTCTTTTGTCTTTGTATCTAAAGTGAGACTAGAACTCGCAGTCTCCAAGTTTCTATCCTGGTGTTTTAACCACTGCACCAAATTGGCTCTCAGGCATACAGGTTAAAACTCTATCTCACTTTTGTATTTATAAAATGGTGATATTGGAAATCCTCCAGAATGGCATCTTTTGTGGCATATAAGATGTGGCTGTCAGATCAGGGCTGCCAAACTCTATAGATGCCATCTGGTGATCATCCTGAGTTTTGCAGTCCAGATCTGGTAGGCCTATCCCACAAACCACTGAAGGAGCACATCTTAAACCAAAAAATGTACAAATGGATATGGGATGAAGAAGCTAGGAAATTCTTATTTCTTTAGTTATTTAGTTTTTACTTACTTGTAGAACATATTTTTATAAGTGTCAAAATAAACTGGCAGTACTGGGGCCTGTGTTCCTTTTCTTGAGGAGAAAAATCTGTTGAACATCACTATTAAAGTGCTGTAAAAGGCAAAGAAAATACAGAAAACAATAGAAAGTAAAATAAATGTACCTTGCAAATAATGACATTAAGTAACCTACTCAATTCATTTTTTGAAGTGAAGAATCATTGTCTCAGGGTTAACTTGAACCAAGATTAACTGATGTGGGTTGTTATGCATTAATTTAATGGGGAAATATGCAAGCATTTATTTTTGAATTATCCACAAAATTAAATCCAGACTTCCCTTCCTAAATAATGGGTTTGCCTGATGTTCAGATGATTTCAGTGCTGCTTTAGTTATGGTACCTGATTGGAGAAGAAGTTATTTCAGGACTAATATTAAACACATGTACCTGCAACTCCCTCTTTCTGTCAAGTTGAAAGGTGCTCGAGTTTATGGTTGGAAGATGCCCTGTGCTCTCTGCCCCGGGTGCCCAACCCTTGCTGGAAAGATTGCCCCCAGCTGGCACTGACCTCCAAATGACCCTTGACTTTACTGACTGAAACTGCAGGAGTGGCAGAAGAGCCGGGGTTCTGCCTGCTCTTACTGCTGCCTGCATTGGTGATAAAACTTCAGACAGCCTAATTGATGGCTTTGCTGACCTAACAATACCTTGTGAAAGCACAGAATAGTAAAGTCTGGTCCTCATTTATGGACAGCTGCAATGGTGGCTGAATTGCTAGGGCTGAAAAATAAATAAGTCTTCTGCAGTCTTAGCCAGATTTCTGGCTGATTGAATAATTTTGTGGATTGAATCTGGCAAAATTATTCAATCTGGCTGATTGAATAATTTTGTGGTGGAAGTTGAGTATTCTGTTGCACTTTAAAAAAAATGCTTCAAAATCTCCTGGCAAGTTATATGATAGTCTTCTTCTTCTTTTTTTTTTTTGTTCCTCTGCACTGCTGTTCTTCAGCTTTTTAAAGCGTTCTAATCTTCTTTTTTTTTTAAATAAACACTCAGTGAACAAATAGACTTCTATACTTTGTGTTTTGTTTCAGGTTTATTAATGCCAGAAGAAGAATAGTACAGCCTATGATTGACCAGTCAAATCGAGCAGGCAAGTTTCAAATAGTATCTGTATTCAAGTCCCACAGGCACAAATTCTCATCAAGTTATTCTTTGGGAGTCCCTTCACCTGGTAAATAAATGCTTCAATAGGCATTCTGGGAGATTTTTTTTCCTTGTGTCCCCAGAATTCTGCTATAGGAAGCAACTTCGCTAATTGGTGCTAATTGGAGATTTCCCACCCTGACTCTACTGAAACGGCTTTTTATTTTCTCTCTGAATCAGTAATTGGGTACAAGTACTAGTGCCACAAGCAGTTTGTTTGACTGGGAGCACTTGAATTGCTCATTGCTTTTTTTACATCCAATCAGCAGGACAATCTCATTTTCTTGCTACCCATAACTCCTCAGTGCATGCATTGCTCTCCCTGCTGTAAGGCTAGCTGTAAAACTCATTGTATCCATTCATTTGCTTTGACTATTCACAATATGCTACTAATTAATACCAGGCATGCTACAATAGTGGCAAAAATAAATTTTATTTCCTTTGGTTACCAGTGCACCAAAATATTTTACCA
>NW_027256881.1:288058054-288198054 GCF_029215685.1 Pituophis catenifer annectens
TGACCCCTCACCCTACTCAATTAGAACATGGACCCCAATCCATTCATATTTGCCAAGTCACCCCATCACCCAGCCATGATGATGCATGGAGGACCCTTTACCCATCCTGGAATGACCATTTCAGCACAGAGCCCCACCATGTTAAATTCTATAGAACCCAATGTCGGTGGACAGCTTATGGACATTCATGCCCAAATAGTATAAAGGAACTCAAGGAAAAAAATATTTTAAAACTTGTGGACTTTGACCAGATGTTGACACTTCATACGCAATTCCAGACAGCTGTGATTATTTTTTACTTTTATCATTTTTCATTAACAACAGAGGACCAAGGGAAACAAGAACGGAAATATGAAATCATGGGCACACTGAAAAGAATTTATGTCCATGTAAAGATCCTCTGGGAAAAAAAAAGACTCCAAGAGTTATAACTACTGTAGTATATAAACATAGGAACTAAGTTAACTTGTATATTTCTGTTGATCACTCCGTTATGTTGCCTCAGATAGTTTTAGAAGGAAAAAAATATCCTTGTTTTCCACACTATGTGTGTTGTTCCCAAAAGAATGATTGTTTCGGTTCAGCAGTGAAGTCGCTATCCCTGAAAGAAAACAACATATTTCAGATCTCTTTGGCCAGTGAGAAAAGAACTAACCTGGAGATGAAGACAGAATCTTGCTGGATCTTCCATCATTCAGAAGATAGTTTCGTAAAGGCCTTGCCATCCCCTGGTTCTGTTCCTTCATAAATGTGTCCTTTAGTTTCAAACAGATCTTTATAGTTTGTGCTTCGTAAGCCCAAGATATTTTTGGACTCTTTTTTCAAAGAGCCTGCTAGTGAAGATTTAAAAAACAGAGCAGGAGCTTCTTTTAGTAATTCTGAGTCTTGGCTTTGGACAAGATGAATCTGAAGGTTGGGCAGCTTTCCTTAAGAAAAAAGTTATTAATGGTCTTTGTACCAAACCTAGAACTCTATGATGAACTCAAAGCTTGAGAAAAAGCAAGAGAATACTGTAACAAACTTCGTACAGAGTTCAGTCTATTAATTGTTTCATGTTAGATATTCTATGTGTTTACCTCAACTGAAAAAAAAGAATGTTTTTGCTAGTATCAGATCTGCTGTGGAATTGGTATTGTATGTCCATGAATTCTTCCTTTCTCAGCACGTGTTCCTCACTAGAAAAAAAATGCTGTTACCTTTAAGCTTTGTCAAAATTTACATTAAAATACTTGTATGAGGACTGTGACGTTATGTTTTAAAAAAAAGTGTTAAGTCACAAAATGCGGTAATAAATATTTCATTTTTTGATTTTTTGGTTAGATATTTGCGTTTTTAATCATCATTAGAATAATGTATTTTCTAGTGATAGCAAGAGCTATTATCTTGCATTTGTTGCATATAATAACTAAAATAAAACTTACCTAAATTTATAGGGCTTTATAATAGCAAATGAGGTTATAAATCCTTTAATGTGTATAATATTATTAGAATTATATGTAACCTTTATATCTAGAACAAAACCATATATCTGTTTCCATATGTGTGGTAAAAGGAAGTACATGAATAGGGGTTTCTTTCTTTTTTCAATTTCTCTCCTTAGTCTTAGTTGAACAAACCCATAACTGACTGTAATACAAAGCTTATAGACTGTCATGTAGGATGAATTAATGTTAGTTCATGAATAGATTTAATGTCTGATGTAATTAATCAGTGGAACAACTTGTCTTCAGAAGTTGTGGGTGCTCCAAGATTAGAAGTTTTTAAGAAGAGATTGGACAACCATTTGTCTGAAATGGTAAAGGGTTTCCTGCCCCTGAGCAGGGGGTTGGACTAGAAGATCTGCTTGTCATCCTATCCTGTCCTGTCCTGTCCTATCCTATCCATTTCACTTCCAAACCATTTTGTTTTATTTATGTAAATATATAACAAAGATATCAAAATTAATCCTCTTTAAATGAATAAGAATGGGCTGGACAATGTTTATCACTCATAATTATTAGGACTGTGAAAATATTTCAAAAGAAGTGTTACATATTTCTACATGTTGCAAAGCACTTTTCCAGGGTTTGCTCAGCTCTAATAATTAGTCTGCAATTCTAAGTATGTTTATACAGAAATATTCTGTATTATGCCTCTCTTTTAAATATGTGTGCATAACAATGCAGGCATAGATACCTAAAATAAATTTATAGTACTCAAAATACAAATACTTTATGTACTACATAAAGTAGGATACAACGACAAATACTATCAGGTTGTTGCATTTCAGCTTATTAAGGTAAGATATGCATGAACCTTTTGTTTCCCTTCACAGGATACAGAAATCAAAATAGGAAGTCTAATCAACCTGGTTTATGTTTTGTCCACACTAAGAAAATAATGGTTCCTGGTTTTAGAATTAATATACCAAATTATTAATGTTACTTTTAAAGTAATGTAACAAAGATAACAATAGTTTTTCATACGGACAAAATGGGAAGCTGTCCTGGCCTAAAGAAATAGGCTGTACTGACGGCAGAAAAACTGATAACGTTGTCTTAAAAATGAGACCTAACTGTCAGAAGAAGAATAAACAGGTTTTGGTTTGTACCCATGCACACAGGGCCATATAACCTCCTCTCACATTGTTTCTTTTTAACATAACATCAATCATATGAAAGGATCTATTGAGAGTAAGACTACAGTAGGTTCATAAGAGCCGAGTGTTACTGAATTCCATGAGTGTTAGGGAATTCAGTGAGCTGGAAACAAAACAGTCACGGGTCTGGAGAGGAGGAACAAGCCAGATTTCTGCCCATTCCTCCATGGTTAGAGCACCCATGCCACTAGGTACCTGGTAGAGTGGCTTCATAATATAACCTCTTTTCATTGTAGGTAGATTAGCTGCAGAAAGGAATTTTTGCTGGAGCATATCTAATGTCATGAAACAGAAAGACTACAATTCAATTAATAGAATAAGTGTTACAGTTAAGGAGTACAATAATGGTCTAGAATATTAGGAAAATTATCAGCCAGTTGCCCCACATCTCGTAAGGAAAGGGAAGCAATGTGCTTCAAGTGGTATAGCACAGGGAACAGGCATACATGAACTGCTACTTTGGGAAGTTTTTGTGCCACCAGGAAATGGGGCACCATTTCCATTGTCTTCTGCTGCACACAGGCATTTTTCCTCATCTTGATTGGTAAATATTTTTATTTGATTCTTTAACATATTAAAACAATTGCAAAACAACCTTTCAGTCTTAAAATGCTATACAACTGAAAAGGAATATGAAGTCCTACACAGCTGAGACAGCTCAACTATACTTGGACAGAAAACAATTTCTATATTAGATGTTAAATTTAACTTCCATTTAAACCTTTATGATTCTCAGTTCTGTTATTCAGTTCTTACATTCTTGGAAATATAAACTAAACATTAGATTATTAGGGCAATAACAAAACATTTTCGTTTTTTTTTCTTTTAAAGGAAACTGAAACCAAATGGTCATATTTGAAATCAGATGTTGTGATTATTTCCTGACCTTGGCAAAATACAGGGTTTTCGGTGAAGATATTAAATTTACCCAGCAAACTTATCTTTTTCTTATTTTTGTAATGAACTAAAATCTTTTTATTCCTACAGCGTCTTTTCTCTACCTAGATTCTAATCTGCATGTTGGTAGAATCTGAGCTGCACTATAATGTGAAAAGATTGTGCCATCTGAGGTTTACTATTTAGCATGGAGAATTCTGATTTGGGTATATTTAAGAAATGTTCAGCTGTCAAAAATGAAAGAAAATGGGAATAGTGTTTTGACAGCGGCACAGTGTTAAAGGAAATACTTTAGTCTGACTAAAATTGCTTACGTTCTGGGAAACGAAAGGTAATAGAAAATAGAAAACACCTCTTGTTTATTGGGAGGGATATCTAATTTTCCATTTCCCTGAACAAACCAGAGAAGACTCTGTAATCCTAGAAAATAAGAAAAGCTTGAAATTGATCCATTCTTTGTTATGGAAGGAATCTTGAAAAGGAAAACAGGAGTTTTAACTTCTAGCTGTTTTTGGTAGACTTTCTAATGTAAAAGGGAGAAATGAAATTGGTTTGGGAACACATTATTTTCCCTAGACAAAATTGTATATTCAGTTCACGTACAAAGCAAAATGTATATGTGGTGAATGATGCAGTGTCATCTAAAAGTTTCACCAAATAAGTGTTTTAAATTTTAACATTATTTCTCTGCAGGACCCAAATTCTCCCTTCAGACCTGATGCCAGGGCTGCAATGCAATTTACATCTAAGTAGGTATGTTTGAAATAGGACTACAAGATTGCAATTTCCATCTGTAGCTAAAGAGGAAAATACTATGAACTTACAGAAGGCCCAGCAAATTTGTATAGGATGGACAGGAAGGGGCTGCTCTGAGTCCCTAAAAGCTTTTGTGCCATGTGTGAGCACTGCTAAAAGCACAAATCACGACAACATAATTCACATATAGCATCATACATAGTGCATACATATATAAATAGTAATGAATAAATAAGTCTAAATCCCATTAAGGGGATGGCAAGAAGGGAAAAGCCCATGACAGAAAGATCACAGTGCCTGTGAGAAATGGCAGGATACATTATTTGGTGTGTGTGGGTGTATGTGGGTATCCCCTCTTTTGCGAGATGGGGAAAATCCAGTGGATCCAAGAAGAAAGATATTTCAAGCTTCCTCTTTTGTTAGGAAGACAGCCTTGGCCTTTCTTTACCTCTATATTAGTGTAGGACTAGGATCCAGGAGCTCTAATTCCTCATACAAATTGTGGCTTTTTAAAGAGTTGCTATTCTTCGCTTCTCCTCTACCCCACAGCCTTCTGCATGTTCACTCCAAAGTAAACCTTGTCAAATTAAGTGGGTATCATTCTCAAGGCAGGAGAGTTATTAGAGTTGTAACCTGAGAAACAGACACAATTGAAGGAGGGGGGGAGGCTTTGAGAGTGTTTCTGGCCAAGTTTAGTAGGGGGAGGAAAACCCCACAGAGAGAATAAGGGGGGACTGGGTGGAGATGTTATAAAGCAGATTTTCATATTAATAGTTTAGGAGAAGTGAGGCAGAAGGGAGGTGGGTCTTCTGGGCAGGGTCCCTGCCACAGTCATGATGGATGACCCAGGAGGAGACCTCCCCCTTCCTCAGCAGCTTTAGGAACCGAATAAACAAACACCCCCACCCTCTTTGCAGCTTCTCCATTATGAATCAATTACCTCGCGCCGCATTTTCTTATTTGCTTAAATAAAGCACTCAGAGGATTAAAGGGGTTTTCTTTTTGTGTCTTACTTAGGGAATAAATACCCAAAAAAAAGAAAAAAAGAAAGAAAGAAAGAAAAGTCCTTGTCGGCGGTGGTAATAATAATGGTGATGATGATTTCAGGTTGAGGCACTTCGCAAAGAGCTTCGCCCGCTGAGTTATTTGCTGGATTGGGAGACGCTGCACATTGTGCCACGGCGCAACTTAAAAGAACGCCTCTCTCGAACTAATGGGTTTTGCATTACACGCAATTACTTAGAGAAAAGCCACGTCGCCCTCGAGTGCAGGCAACCTCGTTATTTAACTCCTTGAGGACAAAGCCGCCGGGCGACGTTTCCCTCAATAGCTGGGACTCCGGTGGCTGCTCCGGAGATGCTGAAGTGGGAGAGCCAGAGAGGCCGAGCCAGAGAGCGGCCCGAACAATGCTCGCACCCAGAAGTTGAACCGGGGAGGTGTTTAGCGACTTCGTTTCGGATGCAGGCGTGGAAAGTTGGGTCTTGGCGGCGGGGCGCGCTGCCTTTTCCCACTAGTAGCCAGCGCATTGGAGGCGCTCAAGGTGTTTCTATGGCTACCTCGTGCATGTGGGAGGGTTAGATGTGAGGGTGCCCAAGAGAAAAGGCAGCTCTTGGGTGATCATTTATCAATGTCACCCACATAATGATTCTCTCTGCAGCCCTCTATTGATGAGGATAATTACATTAGCTCGGAGTGACTGATCAATGAAAACCCACCAAACAAAAACTTCTTTGCTCTCGCTTACAATACAAAAGAGAGAAGCGGAGAATGACACCCCCCACCAGCCTCACCCCTTTCCTTCTTGGCCAATGGATTTCGGATAAAATAAGAAAGAGAGAGGGGGGGAAAAAAATCAGCCGATCACCCAACGGCGAGGCTAGTTGTTTGTTTTGACTTAAGTTAACCGTTTGGTGAAAACGCTGGGTGCAGAAGGGGCGACCTCCATTGTCTACTGGGCAAAGTGTCTTCTCGCGTCGAAGGACCTGGAGGTTGAACCTCTTTGCTCCCAAATCTGCCTTTGTTGGGCTTGTGCTTTTAAACCGACGTGCCTGCGCCTCTGTCTCTTTCTGTGGGTGGGTATCGGGGACGGGGAGTGGGGGGGCAGTTAGAGAAGGAAGTTGGAAAGATTCAGCTCTCGCCTTTGTTTTGCTTCGAATCGTTCGAGGATAGAAATCACCTTTGCTCTCCGATTCTCTCCCCCCCTCCTCTTTTTGCTTAAGATCCGGTTATGAGTTTATGGATGAATTACGGTTCAGCGGCCGGCTGGGTTTGGGGGAGGGGCGGTGCAGGAGAGAATCGATATTTCTATCATTAGATTCGAAAGTGCCTGTGTTGTACTTGTGAGTTGTTAAAGGCGTCGGGACTGTTACAGTAACTTAGTGCCTCCTCCCCCGGCTTCAGCTTGGGAGTTTACCTGAGGCGGGACGGGGTTTCCCCCGGAAGCCCGCGAATTTGCTCCCGCGTCCCAGAGAGAGGATCTTGGGAGCCGCCTTGAGCAGCTCCCTGCCCCCCTTCGCTCAGACTTTCCCAGCCTTCCGGATTGTGGAAGCTACTGGGGCTATTTACCGAGGAAACGTCGACAGAATAGATTAAGGGAGACGTGGGGTTTCTGTAGGGTGCAAAACAACACATGTCCCCAAGACTCCTTACACCCCAAAGGTTGCTTTGCACAAACACGGTCGTATCTGCTGCATGTTCCCAGGTTCTGGTGGTATATTCCAGAATGAAAGCTACTTTCCCCTTTTGCCAGGAGCGCTGCCGATCGCCAGGAAGCTTTAAGTCAACAATTTGAAGACCGCTGGCTGGGCTGCATTACCACGTGCAAAGGAGCGCGGTTTGTGAAAGTTCGTCAGGTGCTGCTGACTGCGCCCCTTCGCTTTGAAGGGCAGCTAAGTCAACGCGTCCTCGGATAAGTCGATGAGGATGAGCTTCGGCCGGGATGGGAACGGCAATGCCTTGCCGTCCCTTAATCGGTTGTTTCCTCCGGCCTTCCCCCTGCAAAGGGTCTCGGACTGGATCTGCGAAGGGGTCCGGAGGAAAGGGTCTCGCCGCTAGGCTGCAAGGCGCCACTGAACCGAAGGGGGTTTGTTTCTGGGTAAGGCGTGTAGAAAAGGTTGCATTGGTAAAAAGAGAGGTAGGGATTGATTGTGATAGGAGTCTGGTTTGTGATTTAATTGAATTTAATTTATGTGCTGCTGAGTGCCACACACACACACACACACACAGATGTTCTCTACTTTAAACATATACCCATCGGTGTGGAAAGATTTATCTTATTGAGGAAATGCCACCCCCCGCCCCAACTTTTACAGGCCTCTTTCTCTGCATCTTCCATCTGCTGCTGGACAAGGCCCAGACCTTCTTGGCATCTCTGCTTAGCGCACGCGCCTACAAGCCACACACGCACGCACACAAATTTTCAGCTAAGTAACTCTCTCCTAATTTTCCTTAGAATCCTACTGACAGGGCTTTATACCCACTTTCTCAGAAGGGAAACTAGCTGGTTTCGATGTGGCTACCTCAAATAAGCCCGCTTAGCCGCAAGGCCTGAGAACCAGCCTTTCCCTTCCCTCTTTTCCTTAAAATCGACCCCGTTTGGTTGGCAGAAATGGCCGAGAAAGAAAGAAGAGGGGCAGCTGTCCTCTGCTTTAAAAGAAACAGAAGCCTGATCGATTTACCCAGCAAAATAGGTTTTAAACTCAACTTTTAACAAAAATGGGAAGCAGAGTGGAGAGGCTCTTCTACGACCCCTGTTTCTCCCCCCCCCCCCAAACAAATTGAGGCGTCTAAATTAGGGAGGAGGGGGCCGCTCCTGAGTTGGAAAAAGCCTAGCCGACTTTTTCCTGCGGGTCTGGTTCCTTCCCCAACATAGAAACATTTTCAAATCTATGAGCCTTGAATAGACAAATACTGGCTATCAATATGGGACATAGGCCAGTAGCAAAAAAGCTTGAATGGGAACTCTGCTGAGGCGGTGGGAGAAACTAACGATGTACCGCGGGTTTGCCATTACTGGGCAAGGGAGAAAAAGAAAGAGACCCTTTCTGATTAATAACTAGCAGGGTAATGTTGAGGGCTTTTTCTGCCCGATTGCCTTTTTGAATTAGAGCCGATTTCTTCACACTTCAATAGGGCCTGTCTCCTTTAAAATGACTGACAGATCTCTCTCTTTCTCCTTTCTCTCCTCCCTCCCTTTCGCTTTCCCTGAGACTTAATGATGTAAATTTTCTAATTAGCTAAATCACGTTGCTTAGAGGCCTTAATATTTACTGGGCCAAAAAAAGTGATAATAATTCCTGATCGAATGTCTTCAAATAGCCAAGAAATAATGTCAGGCTTTTTTTTTTTTTTAGGGACAAGCGAGGGAGAAAAAAAGGAGAGGATTAAAGTGGTTGCGGAGGGGCGTTAAAATATAAGTAAAAACGTGGCTAAACTTTAAGCCTCAAGCATGTTCCCTCCTCTCTTCCCATAGAAAGAAAGAAACCCTGGCTTTTATTTTTCAATCAACTAAGATTTAATTAGGAGCCCCCAGGCCGGACGATCTGATATTTTCTCATTAGTTTCCCATCAGTAATCTTGAGTGTTAGATTGGCTTAGAGGTTGTCAACATTTGACCAATTTTATTTAAGGAAAAGAAATCGCGCATTATAGCTCCGGGACCTTAGATCTGAAAATAAATCCTGCCTGGATCAGCGGAACTAACAGGCGAAAAAAATGTTGACAATTTATCGTTGGATTTAATAAGTTGCATAATGCCTAAGTATTCAAAGGGCGGGAAAGTGGGGAGCCCCGCGTCTGTTCAGCGCTGCAGAAGTTCGCAGCAGCTGCAGCCGGGCGCAATCCGGAGCCGCCTCTACCTGTCGCCAACGGGTGCGAGCAAGAGAGGGCGGAGGCGAGCTCGAGTTACAAGAACCGCAACCCTCGGAGGGCTTGGGAACCACGGGAGTCTTCCGCCCTCCCTCCCCCGCGCCGCTCTGTCCTACGCTCTCGGTTTCCAGGAGAAGAAAACTGGAGCGTTTTCCTTCGGCTCTGGCCAACGAGACACAACGTCAGAGCGCCCCCTGCTGGTACAGGGATCGGAGAGTCACGGGCGAACGCTTCAGACTAAATACACGCAAATACGCTCGTTCCCCCCACGGACTCCCCCGCCCCCCCCAAAAAAACCCTAAGAGATTTCCCGTCTTGGCTGTTGTTGCTCGAGAGAAAGCAAGCAAGCAGACTACCTATCTGGCCAGCCGGGCACTGAGCTTCCCCTCGGCACCGGAGGATTACAATTGCAGGACAAATCCTTCCAAATCTCCGGATTACGTTGCCTAACTACATCCCCCAACGTCCCCTGCCAGGTCTAACGGGGGGGAAAGGGTCAAATGCATATAGGAGGGACCCGATTATAGATTTGGGTTGTTGTTTTTTTTAAAAAAGGCGTCTGTCTGAAAGAGGAGGGGGAAATCAGATAGTGAAAGAAATTAAAAGATTTGCAAATAATAATAATAAAAAAAACCACCAAGCTCTCCATTCAGCGGGTGGCCTTCTTCAAATGCCTTTGTGAAACGTCACTTTTCTTCGGAGTTGAACGGAGACCGGCCTCCTCCTAGTTGTTACCTGCTCTTGGCCCTGGGTACAGAAACGCCAAGGTGGGAAACACGGCGTCCCTCCGAAGGGCCGCTTGTTTGGTCGCAAACAGAGGAAACCCTCGTCTTTTTCCGACAGGGCTTTTTAAAAGAGGTCGTCTCTGGCATAAAGGCTATGCATTTATTTTAAGGGCCCCGTATTTTATATCATTTTTATAGTGCTACTACGAAATGCGATTAAAAAACAACAACAGAGGGACCAAGAAACGTGCCAGCGTGAAGCTGGCTCTCCATTTATTCATTATCCGTTAGCTGTATGATCTTATTATAGGCAGCTGCTTGGAAACCCTATTAAGACCTCTCTCTCTCTCTCTCTCTCTCCCTCCCCCCCCCCCAGCCCAACACAAAACAAATATCGAAAAGAGGGAAAGAAAGCTTTTGCATTCCTCAACGCTCGTCGTACTGGAAAGGAAGGAGCCCTCTTAGCTGCTCAAGAACGTACTCAGGACTGCAGGAAGCCTAGAATGAAATAAATTCTGAATAATGTCCGGCGGGGTCGGTGTGGAAACCGGCCGATCCAACAGCCAAAGGGATTTCAGCGGGGACCCTTCCTCGTGGCACTCGTGTCCTTCCTACTTGCCACAACTCTAGGATGTTAGATTTCCAGATTAGATCTGACAAATAACCCCGTTGATGTTCCTTCGGGGCTGAAAGCCTTGTCTCCCCAAGCACCCTTCCTCCAAAAGAGTCCTGCATGTAGACTTGAATCGAATAAATGTAATTCAAAATTAAAGCAGTTAGAGCTGATGAAGTTTCAGAGGGGGGGTGGGAATCCTCAAAGGTCCTGGGATTTCAGATGCAAGGAAAGAGCGGGCCACCCTGGCTCTTTCCGAGGCACCTAAAAGAGCCAATCTACGACTTGGAGCCCGGCCGCTTTCTTCCTCTAGCAATGCTGGAATGTCCCCATCTTTGCGGTTTTAAGAGACTGAGGATCTCTGGGTGACTCTGAGCGGCAAAGGCGTTTCCTCAAATGCCTCTTTTCGAGGGGATGAGGCTGAGTTGCCCCCTCGGATATGCTGCAGCTAAAAGGGAGAGATAGCGGACTTGAACGGTTCGCGTTGGAAAGGCGAGGGAAGGCAGCCAAACAGTTTAACTGCACAAATAAAAGCATAAATCACCTGCCTTTAAAGAGACACTCGGGCCACTGAATAAACTCAGGTACAGTTAAATATTTATAGTTTAAAGGGTTATTTTGTCTGCTTTAGGAGCAGAACCGGCAGGTTTAGTAGGTTTCAGGGTATAAAAGCGAAAGACAGACACAACAAAGCGAAGCAAAGGAGATCTTCCTTTCTTCTTTTTTGGTGGCGGCGAAAAAGGACAAAAAGCGTCGGGTATTATTTATTTATTTTTATGAAGTGTAAATGGGAGGAGCGGAAGAATTTATTCCAGCGGCAAAGAGAATTTCTCCCCCTTGAAACAAAGGCATCATTTCCATTGCAAATCCCCCTCCCGTCACAGAGAGCGGGGGAGGGAGCGCAAACAACAATATTTATGAGAAAGGAGCTCATAAAATTAATGTACCTTACTTTTTTTAAAAAAATCAAACGCTCCCTGCCTTGTGCCACTGCTTGTCTTAACAATAACAATAACAATAACAATAATAACAATAATAACAATAATAACAATAATAATAATAATAATAATAATAATAATAATAATAATAATAATAATAATAATAATAATAATAATAATAATAATAATAAAGTAGGCTTCGTGACAGTCTTGTCAACATCTTAAGTAAATTATCCCAGCGATGGTCTTTAGAGGAGCAGCTCCCTTCCTTCCTAGGACACCTCCTGGTATTAATCTTAGGCCAGTTGAAGATTATGAGGGAAAGAGGCGGGAGGGGGGGCTGTGTATGTGGGGGAAAGGGAAATACAAGCCGCCTTCGTTTCTGCCTTTGCTTGGCTTTTCCGAGCACGCGGCCCAGCTGAGTGGAAGGCCGAGAAGGTGAGGGGGGGTCGCCAGGCTCAACTATCCGGTCTGGGTCCTCGTCTCGGGCACGAGGGGGAGGATTATGAGCAGGAAAAGAGAAAACGGGGTCTTCCTCTGCAGACAGAAATCGGGAGGATCCGAGGTGAAAATGGCCCGGATTGGCATTTGTAAAAGGCCTCCTTCCTTTTTGCGACTCCCCCGTGCATCAAACTAATTTATTTGGTACACCTTTTCACTTTTAAAAAAAAAGATTCACCACGCTCTTGAGTGCAATTGTGCAATAAACAAGAGAATACAATCAATACGGTTAGCATTGTCGGGATACGAACATCTCACAAAATAAAGTGCGTCGGGGAATTAGAATATTTCTTGTTTTGCTTCCTAAAAAAAAAAAAATCCCACGGTAGCTCTTTCTTTAATTTAATTTCAAATAGCCGGAAGATAAAACTATTATTTCAGCTAGATATTTCCCAGCCACTTGGCTTTTGCACTGTCAACGGGATCCAGAATTCGGTGAACATTTTGTGATGTTTATCGGAGATTCAACCTTACTGAAGTTAGCCAGATCTACTTCCGAGTAAAGGTGGCGGGCTAAAATAAGACCGGGTATGTCTTGGGTTTCCAAAAGGACTTATTTCTTTGCGCCGTCGAGGGCAACAACCTGCCGCCTCTGGAAGAGAAGCCGGCCAACACCTGGGATCCGGGTTAGGGCCGAGAAGGAGGGGGGGGGGGTTGAGTGAAGACTCCCGCTTTGGAGTTGACGCCTAGCGGTGATTGAAGACCTGGAGGGCGACTTCCTGGAACCGGCTCCGATCCCTTGGCGAGACCCGGCACAGCCGCACGAAGAGGAGCCAGCGCGAAAAACAAAGCCCCGCGGTCAGGTAAGGGCGGTGCAGGCGGATCGCGCAGCCGGCCGCTCCCTCCCTCCCCGCCTTTGCCCTCGCGTTGACCTCAGCCGGGAGTGAGTGGAAAGCGCCTTGGCCTGGGAAGTCCCCGCTGGCTGGGACTGGGCCCATGTCTCTCCGGAGAGGACAGGCTCTTTCGGAAGAGGCAGTTCCGCTCGCACCCAGCGGAAACCGGAGGCAGTCCCGGTCCTTGGATCTGAAGGCCGCGTTCAGTGCAAAGGTCGCGCGTCCCTCATTCTCACGAGGCTTTGGCGAGTCTCTCTTCTTTGGATGGTAACTGAGTGCAGTGGCCCTTCAAGCACAAGC
The DNA here is from genome assembly GCF_029215685.1 of Pituophis catenifer annectens. NCBI lineage: Eukaryota > Metazoa > Chordata > Lepidosauria > Squamata > Colubridae > Pituophis > Pituophis catenifer. The sequence goes on from NW_027256881.1 coordinate 288,071,122, forward strand.
ATCGAGGTGTCCGGAACGAACCCTCAAAATCTGGGAAGCCCACTCTGGACATGCTCAGAGACAAGCATTCGTAAATGCCCCGCAGGCTGGTGACTTTGGCGCGGAAAAGCAAAGCGCAGCCGATTTGGAAACAAACGCAGGGAAGGTTTTGAACCCATTAATAAACCTAGAAGTAGCGCCGGGCAAGTGGCATCCAGAGCACCCCTGGTTGCATATAGTATTTTGCCTTGAGTGCTGTAAGGAGCCTTATTGACGAGCTCCTCTTTCTACTTGTGCCGTAAGAAACTGCTGGGGTTCACCCCTTTTCCCAACTTCTGCTGGCTCAGATAAAGGGCGCCGGGCAGTTCCCATTCATTTAAACGGGACCCCATCACGTGCGGCGTGCGTGGGTTTGCGTTCTCCCACTTCCAAAACAACCTCGCAAACGGGGTTTCTTAAACCCGATTCTGATTCTTTAGACAAAATTAAAGAATTTGGCGATAATCCAATTTAATCCCACTGGAAAGCCTCAAACGGTCGTTTACAACCAAAGGTTTGATGAACGTGATTACCTCGATAAACTGGTTTTAAAAACTAATAGCTTTGGCTCAATTACTTTTTTAAAAAATATATTATTATCAGAATGGACGTGGCTCGAGTTGTCTTTTGCGGCTAGCCGGTTTGCCTTAATATCCGGGCCGAAAGCGAGCAAATGAGCCCAAAAGCGGAAGGAGAAACCAACTTGCGCTGATCTTATGTGAGGCTCGTTGCTTTCAGGGCACCAAACCGCTGGTTTTATTACTCATCTACTCTGAAGTAAGCAGGCCCAGGAGCATTGAAAAGAGGCCAATTCCTAGGTGTGTGGCATAGGCAGCCTGCGTTAGGATCGGACTCAGCAATTGCGCGCATCCCCAGGAGCCAAACTGTTGACCCCGCGCTTTTCATTCCAGGCGCCGCCGGCTCAAAATGTGAGGAAGAAATCCTTCATTCCGCCCCCTTTGCCGCGTTTGCGAGAGAAGCAAAGGCAGAGTCCCACACCTCAGGGAAGCGTTGGCGGGAACCTCTTTTTACGGGCCAAAGGAAGGGGGCAACCACCTGACGTCAGAAAGCCACGCTCTTATCTGGCCAAGCTCCTATTTATTTATTTTTTTAAAATAAAGCGACAGCTGACATGCTCTGGAGCAGATGCTCTTCATCTGCTACCTTTGCCTGGCGGTGTTTAGGTTTTTCCGAGCAGAAAGGGAGAGGGATTTTTATTTTTATTGTTGTTGTTATTGTTATTAATATCGTCGTTCCCTCACCTCGCGGCCAGTCCTGAGTTTCCCTCGGGAGATCGCGCTAGGCTCCCTTCCAAGGAAAACAAACAGCACACGGGCGGGAAGAAAGAGTTAAAAGGGCTCCTTTTCCCACGAGACGTTGCGGGGGGGATGACAGGCGAGGTCAGATGCCACCTTTGCTAAAAGCCCTGTTGCGCAGCGTCTGCCTGAAGGGCGGCAGCGAGGAAAGAAAAGCTCGGCTTTTGTTGTAGAAGTAGCGCCGGGTGAAGCTTGGGAGTGCAAAGCCGCCTCCCGCTTTCGAGAGGCAAAATCGGACGGTCCCTTAAAAACCTCTCCCTTTTCTGTCGAACGACGCGCGTCAATGAGCCAGCCGGACCGGGGTTTCCCGCGCGCGCACTCGCCCGCACGCCTGCCTGCCTGCCGTCTCCCTCACCGGCGATATTAGGGCGCTTGCGTCGTCTGCAGACCAGCCGGGGGGAGATCCGAGGCCAGGTCACTGGCTTATTCTTCCCCGCTGGTGCGGACCAAAGGGTCGACCCCGGCACGAGTTTCGCTGGGTGTCGACAATTTGGAGCAGCGCCTCCTTTCTGGAGTCCTGTCTGCTTCAAATCGACCTCCCAGCTTTGTTGGAGTTGGGACTCTGCTTTTTTTTTTTTTTTTTAAGAGCATCGAGACAATGAAGCAACCTTTCCTTTGTGGTAAAGAGTAGCAAAAAGTGCAACCAAAAGCCAAGGCTGGAGCTTTGAGGTTGGGGTTAGAAGGTTCTGCCTGCCAACCATGTGAGCAGAGGCACCCTGGAGCGCTAACCAAATTAACAAGGTGGCAATTAGAGATAATGGCAAGGCGGAAAACCCACATCCTCATAGCTGCTGGAGTAGTGAACATAAATCAAATGGAAACATGCCATGACCTTAGGAAGGTTTGCTGGGCTTGGGGTGGTGAATGTCTCTGCAGGCACAATATGAATGAGGTTCTAATGGGAAACCTGAAACGCCTGGGCAGCTGGCTCTCGTTCTGGGTTTAGAAAGAAGAAATTCTGGTCAAGCCAGAGTGTGACCCACCCCTAAGGCTACCCACTGAGATCAGCACTGAGGGTGGTGGGGGTTGTGTGTGTGTGTGTGTGTGTGTGTGTGTGAGTGTGTGAAAACTTCTAGTCAGTCCTTCCTCACATTGGCTTTTCTTGGGATAGTTTTTCAGAAGGAGTTCACCATTGTCTCCTTCCTAGATACAAGAAAGATGGAGACTGGCTGAAGGTGAACCAGCTGGCTTTGTGCCTAAAGTGGGGGACTAGAATTCACCATCTCCCATTTTTTATCTGTGTGCCTTAACCACTACAGAATACCAAACTGGATTTTTTTGGATTTGTAAACCCAGTTTCAAATCCCATCTGGGTCACAAACACATTCTTAAGTAGTAGAAGAAAGTTACTTTGAGATCACTAGGATTTACTCTCAACCAAGTAAGTGGAAGAGGGGCTACTTCTTATTGTGATTGGATGGCAGTTTGTGGAACTCCAATTTGGAAATAAGAGAAGTTGGTAGGGCTGCAACAATCAGGAAGGCCACTAGTTGCTGGTCAAAAGGTGGGGTGTGTTTTTTTCCTGTCTCACTGCCTGCATTCTGGACTTCTGCAGGCAAGATAGCAATTGGCCTTCTATCTTATTTCTGCACCTGTAAAATTGGAATGTGTGAAACTGTATCCAGCACTGAAAAGTGCATATGAGAAGATTAGGATTTTTGTGGCATATAAAGTAGGACTGTCAATCTAGCCTGCAGAATGCCAGATAACCATTACATGGTTTTTGGTACTATTTTTTTGCCTTCTAGTAACAGTTTGGACTTTTGCTACCCAGACCTTCTAGACCTAATAGAAAGTGCAAAGATGGTCATTTTCAGAGCTTTTTTTATGGTGTAGTCTCCTGTGTCAACCTGTAGTTGGGAAAAGGAATATAACCTTTGCAAGGAATAGCCAGCTACAATATATTGTAACTCATGGATGCCTTTATCATGCTTGCATTGCCTCCATTTCCGTTGGTGTCTAGTGAGGAACTGTTCTACAATACTTGAAGATAAGCTATTTCCGCCTGTCTTGTGTTTATATCTTTCTGTCTTGACTGTCTCTCATAGATTGCCATTTGATCATAGCTGCGGTTTAGGGTTTTTTTGGGGATGAATACATTAAAAAAAAAAGCAACCACTTAAATGGGTATAAAAATATTAAATAAAAATGGGTAATTTGGGGGTGGGGGGCAAGGTTGCGGCTTCTTTAATCAAGCCAATAGTTTTGGCTTCTACAACAAGAATTCTAAGACCAGAGGAGTATCAAGGGCCATCTTTTTGTCCACTTTTGCTGCATCCTTTTGCCCACTTTATGTGGAAGCAGACTGAGCTTTCTCTGAATGGAGCTCCTTTCCCAAAGGTCTGAAAGATTTGCTGTAGAGTTTAGATTTTTGGATAACTAACTAGTCTAATAATTGTTTCATGATAATATCCAATTAACTAAAATAGTTTCTGCTAATGAAAGACAGTACCATAAATATTTATCAGCAAGTTTTCATTACCTGGCATGATGCAATGAAATAGTAAATTTAATATTCGTGTAGGTGGTTGCACTTCTAATATAGATTTTGCCTATGATATTTTGGTGCCTTTTCCGCCAATAAATTAAAACAAACAAAAAATAAAATAATAAACAACACATCTCATAAAGGACCATATGCCCCCCCCTTTTTTTGCAAGTTCTCTAAATTTGCTATTTGAGACGGCCTCATTCTTTTCCAATGAAAGGGAGAACTACTCCCCCTTCCTCAGCCACAGAGGGAGATACAGAGGATAATAAATGACTCTTTCAGGGAAGAAATGGGTTGGAGCTGTGGAACCCAATTCCTTTCATGGTGCTTTTGCACCTTTCAAAGGTGAGAGCAGACTCCTCTGGCTCTCCTTCTGGTCAAATATCCAACTTGTCTTACAGATGAGTAATATGTCAAGGGTGCCATTTCAGTTGATGCCTAACTGTTTAATTTTCCGCAGAACCATCTACTTTATAGAAGTGTGATTCAGCTGATACATTTTTAAAATGTTTTACCTTCAGTGCTAGAACATTTATTTGAAAGTAAACTTATTGAAGTCATTTTTATTTACTGTAAAAGTAGTGTGGCATGTAAGGTTCTTTGACTAGTCTTCATTTACCCTCGGTATGCACATACTGTATAGTGAAAAATAGGTAAAAAAAGATGCACTTTGTAAGTAGGCTACCTTGAAAGCGAATAACTTGCATATTTTGTAGTTGCTATTTATCAAAGCCAATTTAGAGATATGATTTTCTCTTTAACATATATGTAGTTTAAAAAGGAAATTTAGAAATTAATGTAAGCTAGGTGTAAAGTAAGAAGGAGAAAAGAAAAAAATTAAAGAAAAAGCTAAAAGCACAAGAAAGGGGAAAAAAGTAAAAGAAAAAGATATAAAGAAGTGGCTTTTGATCTTCTTTACACAGTTAAATACTATTATAAACTTCTTATTCTAAGGTTATAACATGACTCTATTCTTTCTATAATTTATCCTGTTTAATCATCAGGACCATAAATCATAAGTTTATTTTCCTGTTTTAGGCAAAAATCCATTAGGAGTTTCCAGTCAACCATAAATGTATACCTTTTTTCTGACCAAATAAGACATTTTGGCCAAGGTATGATTTTCTTAAAGATACATCCATATTATTTTCAGGAAGAAACCTGATTTTAGTAGTTTACAATTAAAAATTGATTACAGGGGATTATATAGGCAAGGGTAACTAATAAGTATGTGATTCTTTATGGAGTTTTTGGACAGATCCCAACCATTTTGTAGGTGACAGAATGGAGAAGGCTTCAGGTTGACATTTAATCTCTTAGGAAAATTTGTTCTCAGATTAAGTATTAAATATACAGGTAAACCTTGACTTATGACCATAATTTGGGCAAGAACTTCTGTTGTTAAGAGAGTCATGACCAATTTTATGACTTTTTGCTTCAGCTGTTAGGTGAATCATACAGCTGGTTTCTCCCATTGACTTTGTTGGAACCAACTAAAAAAATTGTAAATAGTGATCACATGATCCTGGGACACTGCAACTCTCATGAACATGGGCCAGAGGCCAAGTGCCCAATTTTGATCATGTGACCATAGGGATGTTACAATTGTAAGTGTAAGGTCCAGTTGTAAGTCACTTTTTTCAGCACCATTGTAACTTTGAACAGTCACTATAGTTTTAAATGTTTTAAATGTTTTAAGTCAACAACTACTTATATAGAAGATATATGGTCCTGGAGACATGTTAAAATCAGATTAGAATTTATCCCCATCATGACAAGTCTGGTCTGACCTCATTTGTCATTGATCTATTATGCACAAATTTACTGTAGATAAATTTTTTGTCAAAAGAGATTTTACATCTATTCCTTCTTATAGCTAGATTTGCAATACTGAATTTTTCTACATTAAGCAAAGGGGCATGAATTAACTCATGAAGGCCCTAAAACCATGATGGCGAATTTATGGCATGTATTCCACAGGTGGCATGCAACACCCTCTCTGTGGGGATGTGAGCCATGGCCCCAGTTCAGCTTCGCCATGCATGTGCGCAATCCTCCCACCGGCTAGTTGGTCATCGAGTTTCTGCCGTACATGTGCGGGGGTGAGGCATGTGCAGGGGCTGCACGTGCATGCACAGGCATTGGGTACATGTGGGGGGCACGCATGCATGCGTGGGGTGGGGCATGTGCAGGGCGGCCACATGTGCATGCATGGGGGGCATGGCACATGCAGGGGGCCACATGCGCAGGATGGGGCACATGCATGGGGCGCATGTGCACTGCATTTTGGGGGTTTGGGCACACACACATGCTTTGGACACTTGGTCTGAAAAAGGTTAGCCATCCATGCCCTAAGATTTTCTGACTGATGACAGAAAGCTTTAGTTGCTTTCTGGATTGGAGGGATAATTTGGCAACTGACGAGATCTCCAAAGTAATTGTCATGCTAACCATAGCTAAGTGTGGCTTTTTAAAGTATTTAATGGAGGAGGAGGCAGTAAAACAAGCTAGAGGACTGGACTTAATTGCTTGTTATTCAGCTTTTTCCATGGGAGTAACAAAAGAGACTTCTTGTAGTCTGGCCCACAAAACACGTAAAATTCTTGATATATTCACAAAATACTGTGAGAATAACATCAGTCACTGACAGTCATCATGACTTGTATTCTGAAATTAATGTGCTATTATCAAAATTGTGAAAAGTTTTAGTTCAGTTTTGATTAATGATATTTACTTGTTGGAAAGTCAAGACATTCAGAAGGTGCATAGCAGAGTTTGGCTGGTCATTGCTATACTTAACTATAGTTTTTCATGCCTTATTAAATCTAGTAAGGAATGTCCAGCTATGTCACTGACTGAGAAGGGGACTGATCACCTAACTGTTTTTGAAGAAACTTAGCCTAGACGTGGGAGATTTCAGCAAATAAAGACTGGTGGCAAATATGATCTTTTTGGATAAGCTGACTGAGAGCATTGGCTATCCCATTTAAATCATTCTTAATTAAACATGGTTTCAAAGATTCATTTCAGTAGGACTTGAAACAAACTTCATCCTGAAAAGAAAAAAAGATAGGTCGATGGATAGGCCATCCACCTGGCTGAATATTCAGTTCATGTTAAAGACTTCTTTACTGGATCCAATTTGAAACCTAAAGATGCATATTGACCCCACTGTATCACAAAAGGCTCTATGTTTGAAACATATTTTGGCTGATAGTTCTATTACAACCATAATAGGCTCAAAAAAGGCTCATGTAGTGCTTCAGATTTGCAAGCAAAAATATGCTTTGTAGCAAGATTGGGTATCACCTACTTGCAATTCCTTAAATAAAATGTATCTTTTTTGGGAATTCTACTGCTTAAGGTAGAAAGATGCTGTTGCTTTATGCAATTGCATACAAGTGCTCCATGTTTATCCTGTATACTCCAAAGCACCTTTTCAGCCTCTGTTCTGAAACACTGAACAGTCTTAAACCTGTAAGGAAATAACTAGAGACTGGCCCAAATCCATTCCATAAATTCCATGTCTAAGTGGAGGTTTATTCCTGGCTCACTCTCTCGATCAATTTTCATATTACTCCATATCTATTTTTCTATACTTCTCTCCACTCCCTCAAATATCAACAAGTTATGAAAATGGGAAATGTTTGAAAACCATTACTCTTCTGAGATTGTGCATATTCTGCAATATAGGATTAAAAATAAGCAGTTCTGAGAAATTACAGGAGCAGCAAATATACACATTCAGGCCTAAGATATATTAATTATAAACTTTTCTCACGATACAAATGTACTCAAAGCCATTAAAGAATAGTAATAATTTTATTTCTTCAGTTGTGTCCAGTTCTCAGAAATTGCCTAGAGAAGCCCCTGCAGTTCTCTTGGCAAGGTTTTTCAGAAAGGGTTTGCCATTGTCTCCTTTCTAGGGCTGATGCAAAGTGAATGGCAAAGATCACCCAGCTAGTTTCATCCCTAAGGAGGAACTAGAACTCATGGTCTCTCAGGTTCTACTCGGATACCTTAACCCAGTGGTCCCCAACCCCCGGTCCGCGGACCGGTGCCGGGCCGTGGAGTACCTGGCACCGGGCCGCGCAGCGGCCGGGGGACATGAACGCTGCAGCGCAAAGGCTCCTGGGCCGTGCGCAAAAGCTCCTGGGCCGTGCGCAAAAGCTCCTGGGCCGTGCGCAAAGGCTCCAGGGAAGAGAGCCCCGCGCAGGTACGCACGTGTGGCCCAAAGCCCCCACCCCTGCGCGCGCTCAGCGGGCCACGGTAAAATTATCAAAGGCTGATTGGTCCGCGGCGATAAAAAGGTTGGGGACCACTGCCTTAACCACTACACCAAACTGACTCTCACTAACAACATGTATCATTTTAAATTATATATATTTATATTGTTCAAAATTTGGATTTTTCAAAAAATGAAATAGGAATGGACACAATTTTGTACCAATGGATTTCACAACCACCACCAACAACAACTTGGATAAATGCCAATAACAGAACTTTATAATAAAGCATTCTTTATCCTAAAAAGCTAAATTAACTTGTGTTTGATGGAAAACTGTTTAATAAGGGATTTGAAGTGGCAATACAAATATGTGACTTTGAATAATACCCATTTTTTAAAACGAACAACTTACCATATGTTTTTCATTCTTTGTATTATTATTTTTTTTAAAAAAACTTACACAACCATTTGGTTTTTTTTCTTTTGAAATGCTGTAAAATGATATCTCCTTTGAACTAAATATCTTACATAATTTCTACTTGACTATGAGATGAAGATTGTAGACTGCACCCTTTTTAAAATTTAAACAATTGCCCAGCTGGAACATTTATTCTGAGATGTGGAAAGTAGAAATGTTGACAATGCAAAATAGCATTTCTAAGTGTATATTGGATGAGAACCATGCTTTTAAATTACAAATGGAAGTTTCCCTCTTAAATATTATTTTTCCCCTGAATCAGATGTTTTTGTTTGTTTGAAAAAACAACAGAAAATAATATACCAGTGAGGCTTAAATGTAACACAGTACAATATTGTGTATAAATATACTGATTTCAAGATTTAGATTACTTTCTCTCTACTCTTTTTTCAAAATTTAATCCACTAAGGCCCAACAAATCTATTGCCCTATTTTAAAATCTTTTAGGTTAATTCAGTACGATTTTTCACTCTTGCTTAAGTGTTGCCTTGATATATAACCTTCAACTTTCATCTCAATTGCCTAATCTCGTCTGTAGTCGTCTTCTTTACCTAGGTGACTTAATCTTCCACATAACCATCTTCTCCAACTATTTTGTCCCACACTGCCATCAGAAACTGTGGAAACTGGGTCTCCATAGCCACTATAATGTTCAGATTGGTGCATGTGCCATCATTTGTTTTCTGCTTAGTCTATAAAATTTGATGCAGTGGTTTTCTCAGACCATATTATTCTTTGCTTTTCCTACTCACTATTTTAGAATTAGACTGAATTCTCTGTCCCTACATCATTTTTCCTCTTGGTTCTCAGTGAAGAATTTGCTTATTTAATTTCTAACCTAGAAATTAGACTGAAAATTTATTGATAGACTAGTGATCATTAAAACTATTTGCTGGAAAGTGCCAATAATTTCTGGGTACCAACTGATGAACAAAGGGAACAACAATAATATGTCTACGTGGTGTGAATTATTTGCTTAAATGAAAACAAAATGATGTATGGAAAGAAATGTAACCAGAAATAGATATTTGTATGGTAAGTTTGTGATTTCTGATATCTAGTAGAATTAACAGAAATCCACGGTCTCAATATTCTTGAATTCTGGAAGCAGCTGGATCTTTGAATTCTGTAATATATATATATATACAGCAATTCTTTAAACCAGAATTTTTTTCACTCCAACACACTATTCTGTATTTATTTATTTTATTTTTATTTTTTTATTTTTATTTTTTTTATTAATCATATTTCTATGCCGCCCACTCTCTGAGGACTCTGGGCAGCTTACAACAATCGACAGTATACTAAATAGCATATTGCCCCCAACAATCTGGATCCTCATTTTACCAACCTCGGAAGGATGGAAGGCTGAGTCAACCTTGAGCTGGTGAGATTTGATCTGCTGATCTGCTGAACTAGCAGTCAGCTGAAGTAGCTGCAGTACAGCACTCTAATCACTGCGCCACCTCGGCTCATTTATATCCTTCCTTTATTTTTACAAATAACTCAAGGTGGCAATATATCCAACACACCTTCCTCCTTCTATTTTCCCTGCAACAACATCCCTGTGAGGTGAGTTGGGTTGTGGGAGAATGACTGGCCCAAAGTCATCCAGGTGTTTTTCATGGCTAAGGCAAGACTTGAACTTACAGTCTCCTGCTTTTAGCCTGGTGCCTTAAACAGGCTAGAAAGTACTCCAGAGATTTAGAGAAAGGACTCCAGAGTTTCAGCTGCATGGTCTACAATAGGGGTGTCAAACTCGAATTCTCACATCATGTGACATATCGTGAATTTTTTCCCTTTTGCTAAAATGGGGGTGGGCTTGGCCAGCGTGTGACGCATCCAGCCTGTGGGCCGCAAGTTTGACACCCCTGGTCTACAACAACCTGATATACATCAATCCTACATTTTCCTTATCTAATTCAGACAGCTTTCTTGCCTCTCTTCCCTTGATTTGAACTCTTAGTTTGTAAGCAAATGTACTGTTGAACATACTAGGGACTATTGTATTATTATTTTACATATTGTCACATGTCCTTATGAAATGTGAAAGTCAGGCAGTCATGTCAGTCAAAGCTGGTTATTATGGAAAACACTGTTGTTGATTGCCTGGAATAGGTCTTTATGACTGAACCTACCCAGGCATTAGAGGACTTACAAAGGTCCTCCAATTGTCTTGGAAGAAGATCTAAAAGACTCCTTTGTGATTACTTTTGTTCCATGGCCATACCCAAGTAATCAGTTCAAGATTTGCAGTATATGTATCTATGTACCTTGCAAGGATATAATCTGTTTTCTGAGTTATTCCACATCTTAATACAACTCAGACTTTGGGGCCCAATATAGGAACAATATATAAGCTTAGACTGATTTATAATTCTTCTTTTCCTGCCTCCTTTGCATGGCAAAGTTTAACTGAAGTATAACTAAAAAGAGGTCACAGGTGACTGACAAATTCAAGCTAATTAGCTCAATTATTGAATACTTTCATAACCAAATTATGTTTAATCTGATTTTCCTGCTTCACCAGAAATCATCTGAAGGAGAATATTGAATGCAATTGAACAACTTAAGCCTGTTTGACTATGCCATTTTTTACTTACATAAATATTTTTGTGGTATATGCTCTCATTAATGGATACCCCTGCTGAATCTCCCTAACAACATTTAGATATTATTTTCAAAGAGAATTTATTAAGTATTATATTAAGTAGATTTTTTAAAAAAACACCTTGTTTTTAAAATGGTGATTTTTCTGAATGCACTTTTTGTATATATTATTTATATAGTAGTAATAGTAGCAGTGGAAAGAGGATAAAATTTAGTAAGTACAGAATATGCAATAATTCAATTCATGCACTTCCTCCTGTAAAAAATAGACAAATATTAATTTCCAAATAGAGACAGAGTTGAATCTGAGTTTTTCAAAAATATTTCCGGGCTAGTAATCCAAATAGTAGAGTCCATAAATTTTATTTCTTTTATTTTTCTAATCTTCATTGTTGTTGCTATTGTTGAGTTTTTCAGAACTATAATTGTAGATGACTTTTCATATGTCAATGGCTTTGCAATTCCCCACCCCCTTTCCAATTTACTGCTGTTTTTTCCTCTTTCTAAAAGGGGCTCCTTAATTATCCTAATCAATCAGAAATCACATAAATAATAATATGGTTCCATTGTTCTAAATTTGTGCACCACACATACACAGAAAGCTCTCTTAGGTCAACCAAAAACTCCTCTTGGTTGAAGTCTCTGTGTGATGACCCAGGGCACGGCACAGAGATAACACAAACAACTGGCAGTTCCAACAGCCCCTTTATTGCTCCAAATCTCCCCCAATGCTCCCACGTTACTGGCAAGTCCTAAAACAGAGTGAGAACAAACTCCCACACAAACCTCAAGCAGCCTCTGGCTGCAATTAATCCAGCCCAGCTCTGTCTGCACCAAGGCTGCACGGCAATAAATCCCAAATGTATTTGGCAAAACAAGAGCCAAGCAAGGAGTTCAGGAAGCAGAAGATCCAGATGATTAGTCCAGAACACCAACAAGGAATGCAAGGACTCTTGGCAAGTTCAAATGTCGACACACAACACTTCAGGAACTCAGTGTTACCCCTCCCCACGGCGTCTCTTTAAGTCTCATTCCCCAGGTGTTCCTGGTGAAGCTGGTTGGGGCACTCTCCTCACACGTGGCCTTCTCTGCCTGCACTGATCCCGCCTTGTCTGCACTCTCCTAGCCCTTGCATCAGGAGGGGATCCTAGTCTGAGCTCTGTCTCTCCTCTCTGCCTGCAGGCCTTGCTAATTCCGAACAGCCTTGCCTGGACTGGCTCTGTCCTTCCCCAGTTTCCTCCAAGGCCAATGGAGCTGGCCTCTCACTCAGTGTCAGTTCATGTTCCAGCTCATCTTCTGCCTACCGCAGATTCAGACTCTGACAAGGGCATGATATTCTGTTTCAAATGATGAGTGACTTAATATGGTTTCCACTCATATTTTGACCTAATATATCACAAAAAGTAAATCTACAGCATTGATAAGAATGTCTCTTTGGTTCTATTTTCCACAATATGTTTTACTTAGGAGATACTTCCAGCTTCCTTGTGCAAAACACTTGTTTCCTTGATAGGGAATCTCCAATCTTGGTCAAGACAAAAAGAAATAGATTCTGACAAGATTAGAAACTGTAGATCCAAAGTTATCTCGGTTTACAGGGATATCTTGGTATGGCTCAAATTCTTTCTCTTCACAAGCCATAAAAGGGAAATCAAACCTAAAGAAACCTGGAGAAAGGAACAGAGAAAATCCTACCAAGTTGGCTTCCTAGGTCTTATTAATTAAATTTAAGTTAAATTTCTCTTTTCTTACTCTCATGGATGCAGAAAAAGCTGGTTTTACAAAATATAACCCTATTTAATTGGCATTATATATTCATACACTAGATCTACACCTGCATAAATTTTTCTGCTTTCAGAATAGGAAAAATTTCCACCATGTGTGTAAAGTTTAATTGGGCTCTTTGATTCAATTCATTTGGATGCTGAGTTAAAGTTGACATAAGTCAGGGGTGTCAAACTCAGGGCCTGCAGCCCAGATGTGTCACGTGCTGGCCACGCCCACTCCCAGTTTAGCAAAGGGGGAAAAAGTCACGATATGTCACATGACAACAATATGCCGCCGCAAGTTTGACATCCCTGACATAAGTGATGCACCCTCAAGAAGGTGTTCCTGGACACCTTTCTCAGTCTTCATCAGGTTTGTTGCTTCGTTTGATTTTAAAATAATTATCAATAGAAGAGAATATTTGTAACTCAGGGTTGAACTGTGGGAATGTTGGTGCTCTCTGAGCTTCATTGTTTCCTTGCAGACATTTCATTACTAAAAGAGGTAACATCATCAGTGCTCAAAGTAATTTAAAGAAAAACATAATTTCTATCTAATACTGCAAAAAAAGAAGTAAACTTTCCTAGAATATGAAAATGGTGAATGGCTGCCATTCAATACTTTCTTCTGGAAATGTATCCATAAAACAAAGGTAAAGTACAGGTGGCTAGAGAGAGGAGGGCTAGAGAGATACATGGAAAACAATTTTATCCATTTGATTTCTGGTTAATTGGTATTTTGAAACTGGTCTCATATTTGGGGTAGTCATTTGATGCAAGCACCTATAAAAGGTACCAAAAATCTCAAAATTTGCCTACTGGAGCAAATGATTTGATAGTCTTTGATATTTAATAAAATATCTATGAAGTCAACAATATATTCTTAAATTTCTGAAATGATGCAAACTCACTTTGCTTGCAAAAATGTATAGTGAGTATATAACAAGGCATGATGCAGTGCAACTCAGAAAATGCTAAATTTCCCTCTGACATTTCCATTTCAGCTTAGGATTCAAGGTGAACCAATGTTTAACCAATTTGTTAAGAGGTTGTTAATAAGCAGGAGGCTTATATCTAGTTGTACATGCCAGAAAATGGGTAGTATGCTGTAAGAAAGGCAGCAAACTATGTAAACAAACTAGGAATGATATTGAAATGCATTAAAAGCTCACCACTTTAAGGATGCTCACAATATAAATATGTGAAAAAGAGCAATAGAAAGTTCATAAAAAGGAAAAAAAAAGGTTCCATTGGACATAAGGAAATATCTATTTTGAAATAGTGGTATATACACAAGTCCATTTGTCTTTCAGACCCATTTCTTTTGATTGGAAATCCAAAACCACTGGAGGAGGTTACAATTTTTATGGAATTTCTGGATCTCAATTGTGCTGTCATGGGGGTCATTCTTTCTAGTAATAAGGTAGCTTGTAGCCCCTGGGAGTGAGGGAAAACACTTGAAAAAAGAAACAGATCTTGAACTCTGGAGTAGGTTTTTGGCAGAGAACCAAGTCTTTTCTCATCACATTTGTCATGGCAGAATTGAAAAAAAAAATAGTGGCAATTGTCCAGGCAGTTAAAAAAAAAAGACTGCAGCACAGGAAAGATGACAACAGAAGCAAAAGATCTTGATATTTTGAAATTATATGCTACAGCAATTTGAGATTTTTCAATTTCCAGTGAGAGTTCACATGCTAAAGATGTGGATTCCATTAGGCAGAAATCTGTTGCTCATGATTAGCAAATAAGCAAACTGCAAAACATTCTTTAATGAGAAGTGAAGTCATTTGACTTCAAAACATCTGCCTTCACTGAAGTCCAAAGATTTGATTGCCAAATAAGACAAACCAAATAAGACTCAGTCTCCTGTAAGCAGAGTTGAATGTTGGAGGCCATACCACCAAAAGAGGGAGGCTTTCCATAGGGAGTCATTCAGAAAATTTCCTTTCTAAGCGAGGATAAAACAGAAAGTTCTAAGACCCCATCAATTTGGTCTTATAAGTCTTGTTTGACCTATTGCATTATATTATTCCACTGCATGGAAATTCAGAGAGTGGAAAATGTCTGAAATCTAGGATTGGTTTCCCCTACCCCACAGAAAAGGTTACCTGAAGGTTGACATTACTTCAGAATGCAAAGCAGTAAACTGTATCTCTTCATTACAATATATTTTAAAGTTGCATAAGGTAAACTAATCTTGCCTAATGCAAACTACACTTCCAAAGTTCCAAATAACATTTCAGATTGCCTGATATTATAAGTGATTAGCTTATCAAGATCTCTGATCTTCAAACAGTGACAGCATCTAGGCAGGTTGCTTCATCCATCTTCCTTCAAGACAGTTTGCAAACATTAATGAAGAGTGCACTGCAATCTGTCTCCTTTTACAATTTCTCTTTTGCAGAAAGAAAAGTAAAAAGTTACTGAGGAATGGCAGCTGGTTTTAACTAGTTTGTCAGCAAGGGAACCCATTAAAATCAATATATCAGCTGAATTTTATACCATTTAACATTATTGGCTCGGATAAAACTAATTAGAAACAGTTCCTTAGAAATCAGTAAAAGAAGGTAATTATAACTAGTTTACTTCCCATTCATTAAATAAACAGACATGACTAACTGCTAGGCTGGTTTAATCTCAGGACTCTACGAAGAGTCTGAGCTCTTCTTATTGCTGAGCACATTGTAAGCCGCCCTGAGTCTCCGGAGAAGGGCGGCATATAAATCAAATTAAAAAAAAAAAAAAGAGCTTTTTTACTGCACAGAATAAAATAATCTGTTTTTATAGAATTGATTTAAAGTGGGATTATTGAGGGAAAGTAGATATATTTTTCCTCAAAAAGTTCAAGATATCCTATTCTAATTTTTATGCTCATTTAACCCTGTCAGGTAGGTTATGCTGAGAGGCAATTATGAACCAGGAAACTCATGATGAAGTGGTGATTTGAGTCTTTCTTTTATAACCTTATTTTAGTACCGTAACCATTCTTCTACATTATTTAAATTCTGTAATCATATTACACAATAAATAGTCATTTCTAAGAGTTACACTATTTGGGAACCAAAACTTTAATCTTTGGACACATATCAACCTATTTAGAAAGTGAGAGAATGTACAAAACTGCTTTGTATTGGCTGAAGGTCCCCTCCTATAAGAACAGGCCATAATGGCCAGCGTTCTCATGGTTGCTTCCTTTTTTTTCAGTAGTTTGTCTTTTGAGGTGAGAATGGCTTCCACCATCATGATATAAAAATATGGCAGTTCTTTGGAAAGAAGTCAGAACCATCAGCATTGATATTATTGGGGAGGAATTATGATGATGATGTAATTGTTTTAATTTTTGTATCTATTTAGCACCTAGAATTCATAGGTTGAGGCTGTAGACATATTAAATAAATGAATATATACTGAACCTGGAATTCTAAATGGGAGATTTTTGGCAATGTGCAGATGTCCTTTAATTTCATTTAAATAACAAAATATTAGTTTTTGAAGCTGTTCCAGCAAGGCTTCACAGAAACAAAATAGCTGTTATAGAAAATGCTTTTCACAATTAGAGGTGTAAACCAGGGGTGAAATGCTCCTGGTTCGGACTGGATCGCCCGATCCGGTAGCGATGGCGGGTGGTTCGGAGAACCGGTACCAAAAATCCCTGTGCCTGCCCCCCACACACACACCATGCCCAGCTGAGCCACACGATCATCAGAGGCTTTTTTTTTTTTTTACTTTTAAAAGCATTTTTTCTACAACCTCTTCCGACGAAAAAATGCTTTTAAAAGTAAAAAAAAAAAGCCTCTGATGATCGCGCGGCTCAGCTGTCAGAGGCTTTTCAAAGCATTTTTTTCTGCAACCTCTTGGCCGGAGAGGTGGTTTAAAAAATGCTTTGAAAAGTCTCTGACGATCCCAGCTGAGTTGCCTGATCGGCAGAGGCTTTTCAAAGCATTAGAAAAAATGCTTTGAAAAGTTAAAAAAAAAAAAGTTGGCCACGCCCACCCAGTCACATTACCCACCACCACCAAGTCATGCCCACAGAACCAGTAGTAACAAATTTTACATTTCACCCCTAGTGTAAACTAATATTAGACTTGTATTATCCCACTATAAGTCATAACAGCAGGCTTATTTCTTCTTATTTTACTGCTTCTTTGCTTGTGTTCTACTAGAATTAGGAAGAAACTCCACCAATTGATATCATTTATGTTGCATGAGAAGTTTTGCTTGAGGTCACCTAAAAGTCTGTAATCAAAGAACAAGCAAGTAAAAGATACTCCCTCAATATAACCCCCTTTTGGGAAATCCCATCTCAATATTTTGTGGTGATTGCAGTGTGATAAATATTCCTACCTAAAACTTGAAAGTAGTTCCTTCTTCCAAAAGCAGAAGGTGAGCTGTTCCGGTTCAAATGTTCATCTCCATTTTTAAGCTTTGGAGAGTCTTGAATCCTAAACTTTGATAAAGGTATCTGTGGCTGGGGTGCACTTCTCTGCCTGTGGAGCATTACCATATGCAAAACCATCAAGTTGGATGAAATCTTCCTCTCTCTAGAAAGGGTTTGACAATTGCAATATTCTCATTTTCATTGGAGTTTGCATAAATTTCTAATAGCTGAAGCACAAGAAAAATATAAGGTAATATTCATGTTGTATTATTATTATCTCTTAAGTGATGGAAGCTGTAATATTGAGACAGAGAAAAGAGAATAAAGACCAGGGGTGAAATCCAGCAGGTTCTGAAGGTTCTGGAGAACCGGTAGTGGAAATTTTGAGTAGTTTGGAAAACGGGCAAACATGACCTCTGGCTGGCCCCAGAGTGGGGTGGGAATGGAGATTTTGCAATAGCCTTCCCCCTGGAGTGGGGTGGGAATGGAGATTTTGCAATAGCCTTCCCCCTGGAGTGGGGTGGGAATGGAGATTTTGCAGTATCCTTCCCCTGTCACGCCCACCAAGCCACACCACACCTACCAAGCCATGCCCACAGAACCGGTAGTAAAAAAAAATTGAATTTCACCACTGATAAAGACCTTCACTGAAATCCCTTGAGTAAGTATATTTGTAAGTTTACTATGGACAGAGTGCTCTATTCTAACAATACAGAATTTAATTCCATTTTTATGAAACTGAGTTTCAGAATCACTTTTATAATTATTGAGTTGAAGAGCATTTATTTACAGATTTATATGACCGCCTATCTCGTGTAATGACTCTAGTTTCAAAACAATCCAGAAAAACAGGGCTGAAAACGAAAGTACCCTTCTCTCCCCCAGGCACCAGGCTAAACATTTTCCCAGCTCAACCCCCACCCTAGCCCAATGTTTGGGAAAAGAGTCACGTCTTCAAGGTCTTCTAGTAGAAGGCTAAAAGGCTAGGGTCCCCTCAGATATTAGTTGACAGGCTGTTCCTAAGGGCTCATTTATTTTTTTTAAAAAAAATCTAACTCCAAACATCAACTTTATATATCTTGTTTTTCCAAATAAGTACTTTTAAAGAGCCTATGAAATCATATCATACAGTATTTCCAATAGAAGAGAATATATGTAACTCAGACTAGAAGTAATTTCAGAATTTTAATAGGTGAATTAAAAATATTCCAATGCTGCCATATAATAAATACATATTTGCTTAATGTAAGTGCGTTTTAAATCCTCATGATCTTTTTTTATTTTTCTGAAGAAGAGTATATACAGCACATGTGAATGTAGCAAATTGATAGGAAACGCTTGTTGTGACATATTAAAGCAAATCTGGCATCTTGATAGAACATGAAATTTGATTTCATAGACTAAAAAATATTAGACTAAAAACCCGACTGAAGTTTATGAGAAATTAAAGTGCTTAAAGCAATCAGTGACAAAATAGAAAAAATATTAAAGAACAGCAATTATTTCCTAATTATCTCTATGGGTCTTTTTTTAAACTGTAGTTTAGACATATAAAAAAGTGGGATTGCATCAACTTGCGCACAGGCCAACTGAATATTGATGTAGATATTATTATTTGTACATTATGTGATAGGGAGTTCACAGAACAAGCCAAGCTCCTATTGTGGTCAGTCAAATAGATAAAGAAACAACTGTTTTCCAAATGGTACATAAAGCAGATTGAATATTTAGGATTCTATATATGAAATATTGAAATAACGTAACTAATTGCAGAATTGTACTCTACAGTATGAAATGACAGGATAGGATGTTCTTTCCCAATCTGAAACTCTCAATATGTTTTGAACTACAAGACTCATTTTCCCTGAATGCTGTTGCTGATGAATATAACTTATCCTTCATAACACATTGATTCATATATGTGTTCTGCTTTCATGCAAAGAGAGCACTTCTTATAAATATCCTGGTGCAGCCATGTGGCAAGCAAAATTACTTAATAATTTTATGGAGACTACCTTGTAAGTGTAATGTTGTATACGAAACAGAAATTATTTACCTAAAATGCCAGGATACGAGCCGGGACCTAATGATGTTTAGCTTTGAGCGGAACAATACAAAGCAGCTGAAGTTCAATGTTCTCTGGAAAATGAAGGAAAAATATTCTAGCCCAGTGAAGGGCAGGTATGTGACAAGAAAGACAATAGTACAGCAGGTAAAACCTGTATTTTTCATTTCCTCAGGTTGCTTCAAAGATTCAGTATTTCCTGGCTTACATGGGCTGTAGTCCCACACTCGGTTCTTGGCTTTCTGACACTGGATTTGATCTTTATACTCTTTAGCATTTGGGATTGGATCATGTAGGGCAGTGGTCCCCATCCTTTCCAGCTCTGCAGACTGGCAGCGGTGGCGGTGGCGGTGGTGGGGGAGAGTGGATGGTTTTGCGCGTGTGGATGCCGCTTACATAACCTGGTTCCCAATGGGTGGTGCCAGGCACCAGGATGCGGAGTTGGGGACCCCTACTGTAGGGCACCCTTTCCATTTTGTGTTTATTCAGAAAGGCAAACCAAATGCCACATTTTGACACTTGGCACATAGTTTAAAGTCAACCTCAACTCTAAGTTACTGTCCCATTGCTATCTCTTTGACATTATCCAATGGCTATTTTGTCTTACTTCCAGAGATGTTGCCTTTCAACATGTCTGGGGTTACCGAACATGCACAACATGCACAACACACAAGAGAACAACACCTTTAACACAGTTCGTTTCTCTCTCTAATAAAGCAGTTATTCCATGCAATCAGAATGAACATTTATATTTGAACATAACATATTGTTAACATAAATATAATAACACTAAATACATAATAGCTCCTGTGAGCACAGCCGTTTTCAATTATAGCAGGTATGGTAACAATAATTCTGCAATCCCTATCAATCAGTGTTACATACCAGTATCAGGCAAGGCAAGCAAAGCAACAAGAAGGTGAAAAGTTCAGGCATAAGTACATTTCAGTCATAAGCATCTAATGGCAGATTTAAATATGGGCCTAACCTTAAACCTAGCTAAGGCTGATAACAGCTATTGTCTAAAGCAGCTGAAGATTTGGGAATCTTGGGAAAAAGATCCAGATAGTAGAGCAGAAGAAGCAATAGAACATAAAAAGAAACAGTAGTATCAACTTTTTGGTTGAAAGTACTGACCCCTATTTGAATTTTGTTAGGACTAGAAGAATCCAATGTCAGGATCTGATTAATGGGTTAAGACCAGAATGGGCACAATTGGACTTGACCAGAATTTCTGCATCTCAACTTTTCCTAACCTGGTATGAAATCTTCAAATTCCATAATCCCCTAGTTAGCATAGGTAACAGTACTCTGATGTCATGTTGGCCATATGACTATGGACATGTCTCTGGTTCAATGGCCTTGAAATTGAGAAGAGCACCACTCCCTATAATTGGCATTGACCAGCAGAGTAAAAACCACAGAGGACTCCTAGTTAGCATACTCATTTGGTCATGCTTGGAATTTGGAATAGCAGAGCCCATCTACCATTTCTCCTACAGTGATGATGAATGAGCTGCTGGTACTGCAGCCTATGAAGAAAGACATTCAGAGAACTAGCCATAAGATAGAATGAGGTGGTGTAGGGTATGACTTCCAGATTCTCAAATTTGACTGTAAACATGGTATGTTCTCAGACATAACAAATAGATAATAACTATAACCTCACATTCGCCAAGGAGCAACAATCCAATCCATACCAAAAAGAAAAAAACTTGTGTGGAATTTAGTTACATTTCCCAAAGATTGTTTAGTAGTCAGATTTTCATAGACAGATTTTAATCATACTCAAATTTTAATATTATATTCTGTTCTGTTAAATACTATTATTGAATGATATGTACGCACCATCTCAGCAAAATAATCCCAAATCAAGAACATATGGGCCAAAGTAGAAGTTTACTTAAGCAATCTTATGACTATTTATCCTTCTTCTTATATAATATTCTACTAATTTCAATATAAAAGTGGAGGTAATTGACTTTTTTCCTCAGTCTCGCCAATAAACCCAGAATTAGATATAATCACTCTTTTATTTTATTTGTTAGCTAACAGATTAAGTTTGTGTTTCTTGAATAGATTCATTAATATGAATTTTCCTGGTGAATTATCTCCTTGAGACAGGACTTTCTTCGATTGATTATATTGTAATCTCAAGGAACTTTCTGCCTTTCCTATAAAAGTTTTACTTAGACCAGAGGTGAGCAAATAATTTTCCCAAGGGGCCACATGAGAAACTGGAATTGTTGTGGAGAGCTGAACCAATAAGGCTGTGAAGGTAAGCATGCACATACATATATTGAAAAAAAAATCCTTTAAAATAAAAGCAATGCAATTATATTGTGTACACAGGATACACTTATTTACATTTCTAATTGACCTCATGCAGGCCAGACAAGGATTTTATTGATCTTAAATCTTACTGTTAATGAGCAAGTATTTAACCAAAGTCTTAATTGCTTTAGAATGATTATATAAAATAGTGGAGTAATGATGTATCAAACAAAGAAGAAAGAGAATACAGTGCATAAAAACTCCTATTAAATTGTTTTGCATTATGGCATCACATTCATTTTAGAAGACAGACTAGATCCACCCCTTGAAATCCAGGACTGCAAGGCATACAAGGTAAGTGTCCAATAGTGTTAGTTTTGGTCATTATGTTGTTTACTATACAACATTTGAAAAGTGTAAACAGGAAACAATGAAGTATCTTCTCCCAAAGCAAGAAATATTAACAACAGAAGAGTTAATATTTAATTTAGAAAAAAAGGTGAGTTTAGAGAATTTGTATATCTTTCTTCAAATATTTGGAAAAATGCCACAAAGAAGTTAGAGAACAATTGTTATCTATTAAGAAAAGAGGACAAGAGACAGTTGGTTTAAAGGGCAGGAATGTGGGCTAAGATTAGATACCAGTCAGAATTCTTTACTGTAATAATAGCTGTCTTAAGGAAGCAGTGGAATCAATTTCCTTGCAGATGTTTAAGAGGACAAGTAAACACTTGTTAGGGGTCATGTGAGTACAGCAAATTCAGTCTACGAAGATTGGTCTAGATCAGGGAAGGATATCTGAGAGGATCTATTGGTTTCAGAGTTATTTGCTTTTATTTGCACAAAGTTCTGATTCTTAATAGTGTAAAATGCATCTATGCCTTTTATATTAGATTGCTGAAATAAAGAAAACTTTGGATGGATTTCTGTGTGTGAAACAAAGAGGCACCTAGTTCTGATACTGAAAATCAATCCCTGTTGTTTTATTCTAAAGTTAATAAGTTTTATAGACAATAAGAGCAATGTGAAGGGTCTAACGTCTAACGTTTAGTTGGCTCCTGGATTTCAAATGCAAATGCTTTTTTTGAATTTGTGGTTTACTAGGATTTATATGATAAGCCTGCACTGGAATAAACATTTTACTATTATCTCCATTGTTATTCAATCATTTCATTGGGAAAGTGGTTGCAGTAGAGTGAAGATTATCTATATATGTTGCTAGTGACTTCATTGTAAAGTATGTCACAAGACTGTCACTTAAATTTCAATAACTATTTTTAATGCCCAATTACCAAAAAGATCCTCCTTCCACTTTCCTTCCTTCCCGCTCCTATCAGTGGTTACCTTTTTTTATTTCAACCTTGGGTACCAATAATTTTCAATGATCTTAAACAACTAATCTCGTACCTGATTTATTGGTTAGTGCAGGTCAGCCTGACCTTCTGTAGCTAATGGCACAACTGAAGAATATTAATTTTAATACAAAGTAAAACTTTGCTTCTGATAGGTTTTCAGGAATGCCTTCCATTGGTTTGATTTGATCATGACAGTTCAACTGATTTTTAAAAGATTTTTAAAAGATTAAAAGAATCTTTTAAAAGATTTTTATTTAAAATATATCAAAATCTTTTTATATTGCCTTCATCAGTACTCACCAAATATAAATCTTAGTAGCTACTTTTTCTATGTAGTAACTAGAGGACTGTAACATATACCATTCAGTTCATCAGTTTTCCCACATTTTTTCTAAGTTACACCCAGTTGCAGACACCGAAGTATATTACACCAAGACTTGTCTTTTTGTGGCAGTGGGAAAGAAATCTGTGTAAAGATGAACTCCAGGCAGAACATAACATTCTGCATTACTAAGAAATTATTCTTGATGGACCCTTTTTATTGTTACTTTAAGACATTCTGTATTTCTCAAAAGAAACCTTTATGTCAGACATCTCCAGTACTTTTTGATAATTTATTATGCAAATAGCTGTTGGTATCAGAATTAACCCAGGCAAATTATTTTTCCTACAATAATTGTTCAGACATGTTAAAGGTTTAATGCAGATGTATAAAATTATCTACCAGTGATCCTTCGATAACAGCCGTATGAGTATTGCACAAGAGATCCATATATTCATGTTGGAATTCCTTTTATTTTGTGTGACTGATTAACTGCTCTATGATCCAAATTAATTGGAAATAGCACTTCAGCTCTCTTTACCATTTCTGTGCATTTGCTAAAACAGATGTCAGGAAGTAGATGTTCTGGTGTAAGAGAAATACTCATAATTAAAGCCAGAAGTATTTTATGACTAAAACTTGAACTTGGCGATTTTTTAATTGCAATCCTCATATCACAGTGTAACAATAACCAAAAAAAAAAAAAATACATGCCATTAACAAAACAAAGCAGGAGAATCACACCCCTACCCAAATCCTCCATTTGACTCATTGCATTTCTAGAGAGTAGAAGAAGAGTTTTCATTGAAATTCATTAACATAAAATCCATATGAAATACCAGCAATCATACCTAACATATGGCCAGAGCAACAGAGCAGTTGCTGTCATTATATAATTATAATTTGTTTTGTGTTTTGTGTCTTTGACCCACAGTTGTTCATCACTAGGGCTTACTCTTAGCAACTACCTGGACTAACCCCTGCAATTTTTTCCACAAAATTTTTGGAAGTGGTTTGACATTGCTCCCTTCCTAGGATTGATAGAGAATGATTGGCTCAAGATCACTCAATTAGCTTTGTGCCTAATGTGGCCCTAGAACTCATGATCTCCTAGTTTCTAGACTGGTGTCTTAACCACTACACCAAAATGGCTTGCAATTATATATTAACAGCATATAAATCTCCTCCTAGCACTGACTGGCAGTATCGTCCAACTCTGCAGAGTGGCCATAATTGTGGATGAAAAAAGACAGGTTTTCAAACCAATGATATAGAGATGTGCGTAATTAGCAGAGTAAGAGGTAAAGGTAAAGGTTCCCCTTGCATATATGAGCTAGTCATTCCCAACTCTAGGGGGCAGTGCTCATCTCTGTTTCAAATCTGAAGAGCGCTATCCGAAGACGTCTCCGTGGTCATGTGGCCGACATGACTAAATGCCAAAGGCGCACGGAACACTGTTACCTTCCCACCAATACCTTCCCTATTTTTCTACTTGCATTTTTTACGTGCTTTCGAACTGCTAGGTTGGCAGAAGCTGGGACAAGTAACAGGAACTCACCCCATTACACGGCACTAGGGATTCGAACCACTGAACTGCTGACCTTTTGATTGACAAGTTCAGCATCTTAGCCACTGAGCCACTGTGTCCCTTTAATTAACAGAGTAGGTAACATTTATCCCTGGAGGCTGCACACATACACACTCTTTTCAACATCTATCTGGAGACCGTTCTCTACATTAAGTGCCAGCTTCTTCCAGTCTTGATTCATGCCTGTTTGGTTTCTTAACTTAGTAGCCAATATAGACAAGAAAATAGCAAAAGCTACTTTTTAATGCAAGGCTAATAATGGTCTTCCAGAGAAGCCATTTTTTTTTTTTTACAACTAGCTCTTGATTGGAAGTGCAAGAGGGGTCAGCAAGCGTCTGTACCTATATTAGTCACTCTTTCTGTAATGTTTGTCCCTGGTCCTTTTGCTTATACACTGGAATTAATTTTAGAGGCAAGGAAAGAAATCTGTTGCTGATGGGTTGGCATTCCTGGATACATTTGATAGCAAATATGCCAGGGATGTTAGGGAGAAAATCTTATAGCTCAAATGATGCCTGAACATCAAAAGGTTTAGGCCCATCCCCCATCGAAGCTCCTGGATAACAATGACAGGAGGTGTCTGTGCACCAGAAGGAAAAGCTTACAAAGAGTGGCTGCCTTTGGAAAGAGAAGCCCCTGTTAGCAGCCGGAAGCATTGGTGCTGAAAGCAATCACTGGTGTCAAGAACTTTCTGAGCTGAGCGCTGCAGCTGGTGGCAATAAATAGCATTCTAATAAAGGGGGATGTTCAACTCATGACATAAGCGAATACTGTTTCAACCACAAAAAGTAATTTATGGAGCTGCATATGCCTGAAATGGATTTTCTTCCCGGTCTCCTTTCACATTTGCACGTTAAAAAATGGCCAAGATTTCAAAGGCTGGGCAAAACCCAAATTTTAAATGAAATAAAAAAGTGAAAAGTGTCCTTTTTAAAGAGATACACTGATACCTGGTGTCTTTAGAGCTTTAGTCCTAAAAATAAAAAATAAAAATCCAGAAAGGTGCCATTCTCATTGTTAATATTTTACACATTGCACAACAGCAATTTTTTTTTTTTTTACTTTTTCCCACCAGGATTTTTTTAAAAAATTTCTAGAGCTTGCTCATCAAGCATCATGTTTGTCTGCCTGTTTTCCTTCCTTCCCTTCTCTAGCAATAACTTCCACACCATGCGTATTAAAGCATTTCCACTCAGAACTGGCCACTTGATGCAAAGAAGGCAATGATCTGCAGCAGAAGCACTGCAAGAGAGAGCAGGCAACTAGCAACATGATTTCATTCATTCACAGCATCGTCCAATATATATTTACTTAGCAGGAAATCCCACTGAGTTAACTTGAGCTCACTACTGAGTTCAGTGGGGCTTACAAATAAATAGGCCTTGGATTGCAAGCACAGCACATTTGTGGCAGGGAACTACAATCCTCACTAGCCTCTGTCAGCAAGGCCAGAGATTCTGGCATTTGCAGTCCCAAGCTTTTGAGGTTTCCTTGATATTCTTGACATTCCTCCTTCCTTTCTACTGCCATGGAAATCAAGGAGGTTCCCAGACCCAGACTGCTCCTATCTGGACATTGGCTAGACTCACACCTGCTTAGCTTTAGCCAAGTGGCTTAATCATATACTCTTAGACCAGAATCTAAACGCAGGCAAAGCCAAGCCCATTTGACCTATTAACTCATTGACTTCTCCACAGTAAACAAGTTACTAGTTTTGACAGACTCAGTGGTTGACTTAAACTTACACTGCTGTTTTTTGTTATGCCTTATATTTATTCCATATGTTTGTTCTCTTTCATAATTATTGTGAAATACAGCCATTTCACATACTGTATCGTACCCCACTGGGATAAACATTGTGAACATGGTACCAAGTGAATTTTCCTTGGATTTAAAGTTTTCTCCTACTGCTGAAAATGAGGATGGGGGAGAGCTTTTCCATTCAGCCATGGAGCAACCCCGCTTCCTACTTAACTGAGCATATAACCCTTTCGAATCACAGCACAGAGAAAGACCAATTTTGTTTCTGCTGGGTGATCTGGATATGCAAATCAGTAACAGCCTGAGCGTTAAGTCTCTATTTGAAATGGTGTTCTGCCATCTTCAAAAGCCAAGCATGACCTCACCTCACATTTGAATTGGATTAGAGCAAGGATCCCTGGCAGTGGTGGGATTCAAGTAATTTAACAACCAGTTCTCTGCCCTAATGATTTCTTCCAACAACCAGTTTGCCAAACTGCTCAGAAAGTTAACAACCGGTTCTCCCAAAGTGGTGCGAACTGGCTGAATCCCACCACTGATTCCTGTCCGCTTGTGTGATACTTCAATCTAAATTCCAATAAAGTTTGAAAATAAAGAAGTGGTATTTCCCAGTAACATAATGGCATTCCAAATGTAACTTTCAATATTTCTCACTTTAAAAGCAATAGCACTTAGACTTATATACCACTTCACAGTAAGCAGTAAGATAGTAAGCAGAGATGGTATTCAGCCAGTTCGGTTCAGGCGAACTGGTAATGCTGATGATCAGTTGGCCCCACCCACCCACCCACCTACCTCTGCTCTATCCTGTCCTTTATTTCCTGCTTTGTAGTTCATCTCAATCACGCGGCACAGCTGATTTCACTCCCTCACTGTTCTACTTACCGTTGCTGACTTGGAAGGTAAGCAGCTGAGCTTCTAAATGCTCCATTTTCATCACTGTGTGCAAGCGCCTTAAGTGCATGCTCACACTCACCGAACCGGTTGTTAAATCGACAGCATCCCACCACTGATAGTAAGCCTTCCCTAATCTGATATTCTTGTTGGAAGGAAAATCCATCTGGTTCAGCTCCAATCTGGGAGGATGGCAATGGAGATAAAATGGAGGCTGGAGGCTGATTGGAAAGAAAGGTTCCATTTATTGATTAAGCAAAACCATCAACCACATGTGATTTTGGGACAGCTGACAAAATGGAGGTGAAAGTGGGAGGGTTTTTATACCTTCTTTGGGCTTTGTATTTGAGCTTCCTTTTTCTGTACAAGAACATATCCTTTAATATTCTGTTGGCTGTTGTCAGATTCCTATGGGGTCATGGCTGGCTCTATAGGCAAAAGGGGAAATGCAAATCCTAGGTGCTTGTCTGAGCTAATTTTGTCAACCTTTTGTTTATTGCTTATCTGAGTTTCTGTCTTGACCCAGTCTTTCTGAATGGCTTACCAAATCTGCATTTCTAAAAGCTGGCCTCCTCAGTTTCTGCTTGGGGCCTGGAAACTGGGAGTGCTTTCTGTATCCCTTAAGATTTTTCCCATTTTTCCTTTAGGGGAAATATTCTATCCTGCCTTTTTAATATTCCCCAAAATATTTCATTCTTCTGGGGTGGGGGTGGGGGTGGGGGCTTCCCACATTCTCAAGAAGTCTATGGGCTATAGCTTCCAGAATGTTCATTTAGCATGGACTGTAGGGATTCAAGGTTGTCCTATCACATCTGGAACATACCTAGTTAATGATGGCTGCATTAGGGTAGCTAAGTATCTGGAGATGCATTCTGATCTGCTCTGGGCAATTTTTTCATGGACAAGAGCTACGTTTACATGCTTTGGAAGGATGAAGGCTACATGGAAGAGGTAATACTGATACAAAGTGGGATGGGAAAAAGAGAATATGTTACATAGGGTGGAATCAACCTTTTTTTTTTTTTGCTAGAACTTTATGTCAGGCCAGTTTTAATGGATCTCTTATAATCATGTTATTTAGGGCTTTTGCTACAGTGTACATGTATTTTTTGGTCTCAGTAAGACAGGGAGCAATGATCAGAAATTGCGTTAAGAGGGAGCTCTGGGAGCTTTAAAAGAATTTGGGTGGGTCATATATAACCCTGGAGTCAAAGGTTGTGGTTTCATGATGTCAGCTAACACACCTTGTCAGGAAGAATAAAGAATGTGCACAGAATTGCATGCAATCCAGCAGGTTCTGACAGGTTCTGGAGAACCGGTAGCGGAAATTTTGAGTAATTTGTAGAAATATGTGTCAGATATTCCGGTTTGGGTTTTACCTGAAAAACTACAGTAGAGGGCTGGCCTGACTTTTGGAGAGTGGGCAGCAAAGGTCACATATCTTCTCAGCTAGTGGTGAAATCCAAACTTTTTTTACTACTGGTTCTGTGGGTGTGGCTTGGTGTGGCTTGGTGTGGCTTGGTGGGCATGGCAGGGAAAGGATACTGCAAAATCTCCATTCCCACGCCAGAGATTGTATTTGCCGGTTCTCCGAACGGTTCAAAATTTCTGCTACTGGTTCTCCAGAATCTTTCAGAACCTGCTGGATTTCACCCCTGTTCTCAGCTATCACTAGCTCTTTGGGGATATGAGTTTTCATATTCTTGGGAAGGAGTTCATTCTTCTCAATTATCCTGATTACTATATGAACATAGGTCACTTTCCCCTTCTTTAAAGCACTTTCCCTCTCCACAGGAGATTAATTGAATATTTGGTACAAAATCATCTAGAAGCTCAAAAAGGTATGAGTAGTTTCCCCAAGCAGAGGGCAATACTATACCAAATGGGTATAGTCAGGGATGCTAAAGGTAGTAACATTGGGCAAAGGAGAGTGACTGCTGTGGAGAGACCATCTGCTTATCTATCTTGGTGAAGACTACAGCTGCCAAACTCTTTAGTAGATCAGGTTTAAGCCAAGGCAACTGGCTAAAGTCAACCAGCTTCCCATGCTGTTTTTTAGAATTTAGACTTTTCCTTAAGGTCTTAATTTAGTTGCAGTTTTGCAGTTTTAATAAAGTTATTCCACTCCACTTCTGATGCCTGCAACTTTATCTTTCACAACTGATGAACACTCATTGTCCAATTAAACTCAATCCAAACAAATTATTGTCAATTTAGTTGGTCCTACTTGTCTCCAAGCCAATGGCTGATGAAGATTACACCAATTTATTTAGCCTAATTTATTAGGAATAGACAGCTTGGGACTAAGGCCATGAAATATAAACATTTTCTAAAGCACTGTGGTTGCAATTCTGCATTCGCTTATGATCTCCTTTTTTGCCAGTAACTGAGACCATTTTGTTTCATTAAATTTTCAGTGTATTTTAATTTTATCATGTTGTTCTTTTATTCTGCTGTTTAAGCCATCTGACTGTTGTTGCTGGTAGAAACATAATTCCCTGAAGTCATGCTTGTGTACTTCCTCTACTCTTCTGTTTGACCACCAAGGAAATAGAATCTGGACCAGTTAGAGTTTCACTCTGATCCAGCAGGATTCCCTTTATGTTTAGAAATTGCAGCTGCAAACAGTATTAGATTCCAGTGGTAACTGTTGGCAGCTTTTCTTATCATAATGGTAAATTCATTGTCTGAGGGTGACTTCTTCTGAAGACAAAAAAGGCACTGGTCAAAAACAAGAGACATCGTGGTGGTATCATGAGCTGTCAACTTGTTTGTGGGAGTGACGGAATAGAGTAGGGTTTCACAACCTTTTAAAGATGTCTGGACTTTTTAAAGATGTTTTAAGATGTCTGGACTTTAACTCCCAGAATCCTAAGATGTTTACATTCTCTAGTCTCTGTCTGGAGAATTCTGGGAGTTAAAGTCCAAACTTCTTAAAGTTGCTAAGGTTAAGAGATACTGGAATGGAGTATTCTGGCAAGGAACATGGCTTATTAAGCTGCAACAGTGATGAACAACACTCCATATTTTACCATTCTTTTTCCATGTACCATTTGTACAATATGAAATGCATAACAGGGGTGAAATGTACAATTTGTTACTACCGGTTCTGTAGGTGTGGCTTGGTGGGGGGGGGATGTTAATGTGACTGGGTGGGTGTGGCCAACTTTTTTTTTTAACTTTTCAAAGCATTTTTTCTAATGCTTTGAAAAGCCTCTGCCAATCAGGCAACTCAGCTGGGATCATCAGAGAAGCTTTTTAAAAAATACCTCTCTGCCGATCAGGCAACTCAGCTGGGACTGTCAGAGACTTTTCAAAGCATTTTTTTTTACCACTTCTTCGGCCAAGAGGTTGCAGAAAAAAATGCTTTGAAAAGCCTCTGACGATCCCAGCTGAGCCACACAATCATCAGAGGCTTTTTTTTTTACTTTTAAAAGCATTTTTTCATCGGAAGAGGTTGTAGAAAAAATGCTTTTAAAAGTAAAAAAGAAAAAGCCTCTGATGATTATGCAGCTCAGCTGGGCCTGGTGATGGGGGGGGGGCAGGGATTTTTGTTACCAGTTCTCCAAACCACCCGCCACCATCGCTACCAGATCGGATGATCCAGTCCGAACCGGAAGCATTTCACCCCTGATGCATAAGCACATTTCAGTTAGGGCCAAGTTAATTTCCATATGCCTCAGAAGAAGCCCGAATGCCTCAAGGAATGTTGCTTTAAATTGTAGCAACAGAGGGGAAAAAATTAATTCAAAGGGCAAAATACTAGAAGGGAATAATTAAAAGAAACTACAAGAAGCTGCACAAATGTGGTGCTGAACATTTTCTGTTGCTAGAGTCTTTGGTTTTAAAATTGTTTAAAGGGAGAATGAGGCCCATTGTAAAATCTAGATTCAGATCTGAACTTACTTAAAAGTTCAAGGTTGTTGTCATCAGAGCCTTTTCCCTTTCCCTTTTATTATTTGGTCTCATCTCTAATACAAATTCCTAAGTTTTAAGGTAACTCCAATCAGATGTTTGTAAGATCCAATGCAAGACTAATGCAGTAAAAGACGAAATAAAATATGTCTGGGAACAGAGTTTAATGAGATTCTGCGAGAGATGCAACCATAATTCATCAGGCACCGTGTGTGTGTGTGTGTGTGTGTGTGTGTGTGTGTGTGTGTACCAAAACTGTAAGCAAAGCCAATTAAAAGGAATAAAAGAGCTGCCGGAGCTGTAATTGTTGAATTACAACCAGAATTAATACATAATATGTTCTAATTGCCTTTTATGATAAGCAACTCTCCTCCATTTCTAAACCTGACTCCTCCCTTTCACTGGTATTGTTTAAAAATGCCTGCCCTCAACAAAAGCCACATCTTAGCTTACAGGAATGGTTTTCAAACCCTTTTCTTTTTTCATAGTAACTGATTTTCTGAGGCACCCTTAACTGTTTGCAAATTCATTATCAATTAAAATTGAATTCATTTCACCTGTAGCCAAATGATGGATTATATTGCTGTTTAGATTGGTTGTTTCTTTTAAAGAAAACTGTATTTTATATTCTTTTAAACTTGTACATTATCTATTTTAGTCCCTTTATATAATATAAATAAAAACAATATTTTGTTCTCATCTCACCTATAGCCAAGTAATGGGTTGTATATTCTGCAAGACTTTCCAAAAGTCAACAGTGTCATTTTGCACTTGAATACATGGGAGCAAATGTAATGTGCATATAGCAATAGAATCCCAGCTCTGACTTAACAGTAGCTTGTTTGTGCAATAAGGCCATTGCTACCAAGCAAAGGAACTCTGAAGTGGCTATCAGTACTCTGATTTTAAAGACCAATGTTGGTAGGCTTTGATCAGTAAGGTTGCTGGACATTCAAGAGCTATTTGATTGCCTGATTTGTTTCCACTAAATCTGCTCCTACTACTGCCACGCAGGGCTTAAATGAACCAAATTGCTGTTAGTAGTGGCGAATGATTGCAGCTTATGGCATCACTGCATGAAATGTCATTATAGTATCAGTGCTGGTAGAATGGCCACTGTGTGTTGATCTGGCACATTACATTCCTTCTGCAGCAGTCCACTCACCAACTTCCTGCCTTATATCAAATTTATGCCAACATTTCCAGAGTTTTCTTTTCTTTTTTTACTTCTCTTAATAACTCAATGAGATCAATGAGAAAAGAGCTGAAGACTTTAAATTCTTACTTAACGTAATTCTAAAAATGGTCTTGTTCATAAAGTTAAAATACATCTTGAGAAAGCAGTGAATTCCACCCTAATTTGAGCTAGGATATGTAAGTCACATTTCCTTGCATGGCATCCTTTATTGATCGACTTCTCCTAACTTCGAGTCAAGGCTTCAAGGTTTCCAATGTGAAAAGCAAGCATGGCAACATCTTGAAGACTTGACAGATTTCTAATGGCTCAGCTGATTATACATCAAATACGAGCTTCCGATAAAGAATTCTAAAAAGATGTTTAAGCTAAGAGGTTAATATCATGCCATCTGGAGAAGCACTGGCACTGACAAAAGTAGCTCTACAACTCAACTACCCTTTCAGGGGGACCACTAACACTCTCGCGCACACATGCACACATGGGATGCTTTCAATGCAAAATGTTACACAGCTCAGAGCAACAGTTCAATGCCTAACCAGTCATGACTGGCAGCTCCAATATAGCCAAAAAAACAGCCTAATAAACAAAAGCAGGTCTTCTTATCCTATTTTGCTGCTTCCTGAGATTTATTACGTTTTGACAAATGATCATTTATGTTGGTCTGACAATTGGAGAATTTATGAATGAGTGCTATTTGCCTAAAGAGATGAGCTGAGTTATAAAAGAACCATTAGTCACAATGACACCATTTGAGAACTGTTCTTAAGAAACTGGTTTTAGTTTTGTCTTCTTTTCAGAAAGGAGCAAACATAGAAGCCAAACAACATTTATTTCAGTGTAACAAGCTTCTGACAGCCCTCACCAAGAGAGCTGGCTGAAACCCACGCTATAGGCTGCTATTTCTCTCCCACCTGCCCCTTGCTTCCATTTCAGCTGTACATGATTTCCCAAAAAGAGGCATAACACAAAGTCATATTTTCCAGTTGAAAGAAAAGATTCCAGCTGGATACCGAGATGAAACAGAGCAGAATTTCCATTTGACTGCAAAGCCTTTCTTGTATCTTACCAGGAATACTTTAAAAAGTGCACATATTCATTTTATTCCAACAAATGTACTTGAATGTAAAAGTAGTTTCCCAAACTAAGTTTTATCAAAGCTTGTGATAGACACATTCTTAAAATAAATGTATACACACATGCACACACCCCCACCCGTAGATTTAGATCAGCTACTTTTGACTACTATAAAGATATACTATATTAAAACTGGAGGGAAAGTTCAAGCAGCCAAACTCACAGTTCTGTGAGATAGGAAAGTAAGGCGCAGAGTTTTCAACAAGCATGGCCGATGGGAATTCTGGGAAGGGCAGTCTGGACACATGTAGAAAGAA
This sequence comes from Pituophis catenifer annectens, assembly GCF_029215685.1. Taxonomy (NCBI): domain Eukaryota; kingdom Metazoa; phylum Chordata; class Lepidosauria; order Squamata; family Colubridae; genus Pituophis; species Pituophis catenifer. The sequence goes on from NW_027256881.1 coordinate 288,105,170, forward strand.
CCAGGATGCTGCAGGTAGCTCTAGTTCTACTGATTGGTGATTCAAGTATGTCATTTCAAAGCTGAGATGCTAAATCCCAACTGTTGCCTTCAAAGGATGATAAGAACAGTTGAAATTTAGCATCTCCACTAGGGATGCCTCTTGGGATGGCAGGACAAAAAAAGTCTGGATTTGTTTGCAACAAAGCCATGCTGTTTCCTCTTAGTTATAGCTCTCCTATCCCTATGGTCAGAAACATGTGCTACTTGATAGTTTGAAGACTTCACCAGGACAGACCTCAAATTGATAGTTGTGTGGTTTCCCTTTCTGAAGATGGGGAAAAGATGCTTTTCTCCCATGTTCTGGAGCCTTACCCATTCTCCAGGAATTCCCAAAAATTACCAGAGTGGAAATGAGAAAGTATTCCCTTTTCAAATGATTATGGCTTCTCTTTTGGTCAGTCATATGGATTCTTAAGGAAAAGATTATCTAATTTATGCAATGTTCTCCCCAAAGTGAAGTGAAATAATTTTAGACAGTTCCTTTTTCTGTTTTCCGTCCTCCTTCCCTTCTGCACATGGACCCCCCCTCCCCCATTGCAAGCCCTGGTGATGATTTTAAGAAAAGCCTTTTTGTCTTATTTCAAAATAGTTAGGAAAATAATATAGCTGCTCAGGGGGTCTGGTATATCGTTTGCTAATGAATGAGGATCAGATACTTGGGAATCATTCAATACTTCTCATAACATGAGCTGTACAATTTTGGCTGTCTTTTTCTAGTATATCACAAATTTAAAAACAATGGGGAAAAATGTCACAATACACTGAGCAAGTTATATTTCTGAACTATTTATTGGTCTGTCAGTCTAATGATCTACCAGTCATTTACTGTATCTTTGCTCTGGGTTCATTTATCAGAGAGCTAATTCTCTCTGCCACTCTATTGTATTAAATCTTACCATAATTTTCATTGTGCCTATAGCATATATTTATGGCAACTCATGAACAATCTAAAGAAGCATCTTAGGAGCTTTATGCAGTGAGAAAAATTAAGCTACATATGTAGAGCAGATCTGCTCTTGGTATAAATCAGTGTTAAACTCTATTGCAGTAAATCAAGAAACTTTGATTTACACTAGTGAGGAGATTTTACTCAATATCCCTGCAGGGAATCAAACCATATTTAATCCTGGATGTGATAGAGTGTTGCTTGCATTTTTAAATTTGTTTTGTCTGGTAAGTACAGATTTCAAATAAAAATATAGCAAAGTATTTTTAAAAAGCAAAAACAAGAAAACATTTTTTTTAAAATGATCCTTATAATGCCCTGGCAAGTTGACTACAGTTTGCCACTGTGCACCCTTTACAAGCTGCCCTTCAATCTGGACCCCTGGAGAGGGTTCCAAAAGTGGGGGAAGAGAAAACAGAGAACAATAAAAATTTAGAAAAGGGAAGCAATCGTGGACTCTTTCCAGCATGCTTTCACAGGAAGTATTCTCAAGCAATTTTGAACAACTCAAAATCATATCCTAAACCAGAGTATGAGAAATCTGTTAACAGATTGAGTAAAAGCAGATACAACATGGTAGATTTGTTTCAGACCATTAGATTTCCACGAGGCATAAATGAAGGAGGAAACAGCCTATGTTGATCCTTCTCCACCAGATTTTCAATATTAGGACAACAGAAGCCTTGGAATTAGCATTTTGAGCTACTAATATAGGTACTGTCATACCTATAGTAGCCATTTGGAACGATAATCAGCTTTAGTTAGACTGATTATCATTTATTATTATAAATTTATAATATTTTAGAAAATATTTTAAAAAATTCCTTCCTTCCTTCCTTCCTTCCTTCCTTCCTTCCTTCCTTCCTTCCTTCCTTCCTTCCTTCCTTCCTTCTTTCCATCCATCCATCCATCCATCAATCCATCCATCCATCCAGAAAACAGTCGGATTTGATCATTGATCCTTTGATTTGATAAATAAAAATGCTCAGCTCTTCTCTTCTCTCATCCATGATCCTTTCTCCATTCCCTGCACTATTTGATTGGAAATGCTATAGTTAATGCTAACCAAGAATTGTGTCCATCGTTTAAACCAGGGGTCTCCAACCTTGGCAACTTTAAGACTTGTGGACTTCAACTCCCAGAGTTTCTCAGGAACTCAGGGAGTTGAAGTCCACAAGTCTTAAAGTTGCCAAGGTTGGAGACCTCTGGTTTAAAATGTAGCCTATAGTAAGTAGACTTGCCAAGTATAGTTGGCTGCATGGGAGAATACTGTGGGAAAAGAAAAAGTAGGATTAGTTTGTTTTTTAGAAATAAATTACCTATTTTTTTTTTCAAAGAGCGGAGTTACTGATGAAGCCAGACTGTTAAGCTTAGCAATGATGTGCCAGCAAGTTTCTCAAGGCTAGTCCTGGGGAAATAAAGAACATCCAATTATAGATGCATGGAAAGCTTCCATCTTTGACCACAAACATCTTCTAGCTTAAATGAAAGAACCAGAGAGAGAGAAAAAAATAATTCCAGAAAAACATCGTAATCTTCTTAATTTGAATACACACACTGTTGTATTGTTGAATAAATCTCAATGGTGGTTTCATACATAAGCCAGGAGAGTTAAAAAAAATTAAGATGGTGCTTGTCCCTGTGCAATCAAAGCCCTCTCCCTTTGTCTTTGGTTGATTACGTGTCATCAAATAAGTTCAGCTCTTACCGGTTAATTGATAGCTTTTCTCCATGATAATCTTTCCCTAACCTGATCTTTCAGTCAACCAATAGTACACTTATAACTGATTCCACCTTGTTGCAACTCATTCTCCTCCTTCCTTCCACTTTTCCTAGCATTATAGACATTTCCAGAGAACTAGGACTTCACATACTGTATCCAAAATAAGATCATTTGAGTCTGTTCATTGTGTCTTGGGTGAGAATGCTGGATTGATTTGTTTGATGATCCTTTTGTTTCCCCTTAACTATCTATGGCAGAGATGTCAAACTCACGTCATCATGGGGTTGTCACATGACGTATTGCAACTTTTTCCCCTTCTCTAAACCGGGTGTGGGCATCGGCAACTTGACTCGCATCTGGCTTGCGGCCCACGAGTTTGACAGCCCTGATCTATGGTATTGTCCAACAGTTTTCTCCAACATCAAAGTTCAAAAAGATCAATATTTTTTTCTATCCTGCTTCTTCAAAGTCAAACTTTCACTTCTACAGATTGTCATGGGAAAACCCATTGCTTGAACAATTTTCTATTTTTTGTAGGTACAAACCAGGGGTGGGTTCTACTTACCTTTACTACCAGGTTTGCAACAGGAGCACTGACTTCACTCGTGTGTGCATGTGCACCTCTGTACATGTGTGGGCGCTTCTATGCATGCGCAGATTGTCAATTATGACATCCGGACTGGTAGGCGGAGCTTCCTGCCACTTTTACTACCGATTCTAAAGAATCGGGAGCAACCCACCACTGGTACAAACATATCCCAGCTCTGAATATCTTTTCCAGGCCTTCATTGCTACCCTACCAAGTGCTAGTCTGCAGCATATTTTTTGATTGCCGGTTCTTTTATGGTGGAATTGTGATTCTCTTGGTAAAATACAGGAATAATTTATCACTGCCTTTCCCCACGCATTATGAAATTATGCCTTTGCTGCTGTGATCGTTTGCCTCCAATACCTTCTTGTGTCACTGCTGCCCAACATAGATGCTTGTTTGCTTTAGCTGCACAGCCGGGATTACCTTCCTACCTTGGGTGACCTGGCTGGGACTATATATACTCTTGACACACACTCATATGCTCATCCTTCCATTGAACATCCCTCCCTAACACAATGAGGAAGATCAGCAGGGCTTGGGTGTATGGATAACCCATAGGGTTGTGTACTTGTTCACAACCCTCCTTTGATTGCAATTTTGCAATCTTGCCATCTTGATTTTTTTTTTTTTTGCTTCTCTACTACCCCTGCCTATTGGTAGTGGTCCCTTTGGTTTGCTAAATTCTGAATTCTCCCAATATGCCAAGCCAGAACTACAAAAACCACATTGTGGCTTAGTGTGGTGTGAGAACTAAAGCTCTGTGAAAAGTAGGTCTCTGGTTGAATAGTGAGCTTCATTGATTCCCAGGATTGGCGTAGCCAAAAGACCAGACTACAAAAAAGGAAGCTCTTTCTCTGGGGATGAGAACTTTTGGATTCTGGTACTACCTTGGCCTCTATTTTTATAGTACAGTTTTATGCATTAGTTATTCAGAATAAGTTAGATCAGAGATGGCTAACCTTTTCCGGACCGAGTCCATCATTTGAATGAAAGCTCTGAATGCTGCCAATTCCTCTGAAAATAGTCCTACTTTAGGCCAATGTCTAGAGCACCTTATAGAAAACAACTGTTCTGTTTTTGTTATTCCTTAGCCAAAATAAGATTGCAGGATCAGCTGGTGGGTCAAAGTTCATACCTAGGATCCATGTACCATTACTTATCCTATATGATCAAATTCTATGAATACATTATGCAATATAAAACAGTATGATGTGAGTTTGGTTTTGACTTAGAAGCAAATAAATAAACTAGTTAGTTCTCAGTCAATATTTGGGCATCTGCAGAATAGCTTTCATTGGGGCAAACATTTGTAGCATATTATTTTGTTGAGTCTCTCTTCAGATCCTGAGAAAGAAAATCAACTTTGGGAGTAGACTTATAGTAAGCATCTAGAAAGTACATAGTAAGTAGCCTACACAGTAGTGAGTTTGCACAGTGCGCATACAATAAATACTGCACAACTGAGTAAAACAATCACTTATCTTTCCCTCCCTCCCTTTATTACTTTCTGATATTCACAGGCTGTTAGCACCCACATACAATCATGCACATAACATGCTTCCATTGAGAAAAAAGCCAAAGAAAAGTAAAAAGAAAGCAACCCCCTCCTTCTGACATGATAGCGATTTCACAGTTAACTGTTGCATTTGTTAAGCTGATGGGGTGAACGGATAGTAACAATTAAATACGATTGAGACTAGATTACCTAATTTTTACAGAAACACAGATTTTGGAATTAGTTTACTGTCTTTTATGCTGTGCTGCAAAGAATTCTGTTGAATTAATTTTTGATCCCCTTCTACCATGCCAATTAGTGATGATTTCAATTTTGCAGTTCTTGTGGCCACTTTGTTTTTCTCTTTCTGTTAATAAATCTTTTTCAACATGTTCTTTTCTTACTTCACCATCGAATATCTGGCTATTTACAGCTAGCAGAGGATGGCCAATACCTTCTCTTCCCTGCTGTGTTGCACTACCCATCCCTATGCTTCATGCACTTCTTGACAAAGCTTTTCCACCATGCATCTTTCTGGCCTGTCTACGTTTGAAAAGAGACAGCTTAGCCAGTCAACACTACCATAGCTGGAGACAACCTGTGGCATCCCCAAGGATGACAGATGGAAAGACCCACAGCCACCAGAGACCAAGTAGCAGCTGCCCTTTGCCAATCAAGGGGAAGACAGCAGGGGTAAGTCTTCCTAAGTCAAACAGGCTAAGACCTTATCGGGTCAGTACACAGGTGTACTACTCCCTGCAGAGAAGAACAAGGCTTCTTTTAGCTAGCCAATAAATGATGGAAGTGTCATCTTTTAAGCAAAGAGGAGCTTCACTTTAGTGTCTGCCTTGTTTGTTCCTTCATATTTTCCCCACTCCAAAGCTGAACAAACATTTCCTTGAAATGGATGTTGATTTTTCTTTATTTGTCCACTTTTGGTCTTCATGTATATAATTCTCCCCCTTTTATTTTTTATCTAGTTGCTGCCCCTCTCCCTGAACTATCATGAATCCTGCATCCTTTGACAAGATGGCTGTAATTTCTGAAAGGAATAGTTTAAAAGAAATACAATTAATATAAACTAGGTCGACTAGATCTGGGGCTGAAGAAATTAGCAAGTGAGAATTGCCCCTTATCAAGCAGGTTATTGCCAGATTAGGTAACCTCTCTTCTCACTTCAGTCATTAAATTAATATTGTAAAAACTGGATTCTGAAGTTGGAAATTTAAAACTCATAGGAAGAATGATTACAGCATCATTTTTGTTCCTGAAATGACTCATGATTCGTGATGAGATCAGAAAACAAAAAAGTTTCCACTTTTTCCAGAGGCACCCTTAGTTATTAATGTTGCTAAGATGAACATGTATGTATGCATTTAAGACAAACCAACCTGTAATTGAGAATGTAAGAGCTTCTATTCAAAATAAATTTTAAGGAAACCATCCATACTATGCCTCCACCAGGTAAATATGTACTTTCTAACCTAGGGTAATGAAATGCCTGCAAGAAAACAAGCAAGTTCAGAGAGCACCAAGCAGACCCCTAATTTCAATCCTGAGCTACAAATATTCTCCTTTATTGGTACTTTCTAATCTTTTCTTAATTTTTTTTAAAACTTCCAACATCAAGAATCACTAAACCTGGTTTAATTGTTCCAGAGCAAATCATAGTATACGAGGCTCTTAAATGAAAACTCAGGGATAGAGTTCATTTGATATATAAAAGTGAATAATTATTGACTTTTAGATATCAGCTCATTATTTTATTTATAATTTATTGCATAATATCTTCTCAAACACTAACAGATATTTTTATATTTTTTATTATTAAGATTTAAGAAAGTTTATAGTTATTAATTAATAGTTAATCAATGCTTAGACGGTTAGAGAGTCAAAAAGATCAGGGGATTGCTTTTAAGTAAATATTGATTTTTCTATAACCATAACATAATTCTATAATATGCCCAAGATATTAATCCATTAATTCCAAATTTCACAGGAGACCATCTTCTCTGACTAGAGGTCATTGATATATTACGATCCTATGTGTACAAATTGCCTAAAATAGAATCAGCAAATGATCATTTTATTTTGTTTTTTGTTTTACATAATCATACTTGTTATATAAAGAAATAGAAACCTTAGAGCTTCAGGATGCAATTCACAAGCAGTTAGGCGTACAAAGCTATGATTTTCATAGTAACTATGGTTGTGAAATATGAACCACAACAAAGTCTGAACTAAGAAAAATGGATATCTTTGAAAAATGGTGCCAGAGGAAATTATTGAGAACAACTTACCATAAGAAGAACAGATCTTTCAATATTAGATGAAGTAAAATTGCATATATCACTAAAAGCATTAATAATTAAGCTAAAAGTTAAATATTTAAAAAATGTAATAAGAACACAAGAGAGGAGGAGGAAAACTTATTGTTTGAAATAACTGAATGCAAACAAAAGGAAGCTGAGAGAAAGCAATACAATTAGAAAATAGCAGGAATGATCCAAGGATGAGCCACGAGTTCCCAAAAACTCAAACAAGCAGTAACTAATAGATAGTCCTCACAGTGATGACCATCAAATTACAAAGAGTTGAAAAAAGTTGTGAAACAGAACTTCTGTTAATTCCAATAAGATCTTGTTTGCCTATAGGACTTCAGTCTAAATAATTCAGATAGAATAAATGGACTTCAACTATTTTACACTATTGATTTTATGCAATAGTTGGGTTGGACAACATTTGGATGTTCTTACTTATTTACTTTCTTTATTGAACTAATTGTCTGAAAACATCAAACCAGACATTGGGAATGATACAGTTGGAAAGTCTCACATATGAAAGAAAAATCAATTAAATTCCATTTCCAATTCTGATGAATATGAGATCATCAAAGAAAAAAGATTGAAAAAATTATTGTACACACTGAAGGACTTGTAGCTAAGAACAATATAATTAAAGCTGCTGTCTTAGGAACCATGGACAGAGCTATCTAGCCTTCCCATCCCCTAATTTCAATGCCCTTGGGATTATATTATTGATCCTTGAATGATGGTGAAAATGCAAATTGGACATTCTTGGGTTGGATCTAAAAACATTTAACCATCCTGGATTGGAAAGAAATTGCAGGTCCATAGCTGGCATTCCCCCCCCTTCTTCTATCACCTTTTACCTTGCTGAAAGGATTTAGTGGTCTTTTCACATGATTTGTCCCTTGTTAAGGTAGACCATTTCCCTTGAAACCTTGTACCCATTTCCTCCTCTGCTTAATTTTATAAAGATATAAAACATACACTTTTATGTTTAGAGATGAAAATTTCATCTCTAGAAGACCTTACCTGAATAGTAGAGAAGTTACCATTTGTCAACTAGTCTCTTATGTACACAACTAGAAAAATGAAGGCAACGCTTTGATCTCTTTTCTCCCTTTCTTTTTTGGGTAAATGGAATTTTGTAAGAAAATATAAAGCAATTTTCATTCTTTCCCCCGTTTTTCTACCCCAGAATGCAGGTCTGAAATGTATAGACAAGTATGAGCTGATCAAAATCATTTCTCTCCTGTTCATACGCATATTCAGATTGTAAAACCTATACTGGGGGAACTTTACTGCATTAAATATGGTTTGTTCAGTACAATACAATACAAATTGTATTGTTATATCTTTTTCAGTGGCCCAACTCTAATGTAGAAATATGGAAAATATCCTGAGAAGAGAGAAATGTTTTGTAAGGCTGCACTATATTGATGTCCAGAAGATGGTAACAATCCTACAATGAGTCCTGATGGTTGTAATTTTGAATAGAGACCACGGTGGATCCTGTAGGCGGATCTGTCTTTCACATTACTTGGTAAATATTGCTGCATTTTTCTCTTAAAATGGGCTCTGTTTCTATATGGTTGTACATCTGGAATTTGTGACAAAGTCATTTCTAAAAATTTGGGTGCGTCTTATACTCCAAAAAAGCTTTTTTGAAGCTTTTTTCAGCCCTAACAAGGCACTAACGAGGCACTAGCAAGCGATCTTCTCAGCTTTGCCTGCTCCCTCTCCGCTGTGCTTTAACGAGGCGTTAGCGAGTGAAGCGATCTCCATGCTTTGTTTTGACTCTCAGCTGTTTTTTAGAAGCTTTTTTTTCAGCCCTAACTAGGCGCTAGCCGAGTGAAGTGATTTCCCCCTGTGCTTTGCCTGCTTTTCTCATGGCTGCTTCCTCTCAGCTGTGCCTTAGAAGCTGTTTTTTATCCCCAACATTAGCAAACTAATGTGCTGAAGCTGACCAGACTAAGGACGCTAGCCAGATGAATACCTGGTAGGCAGAGTTTTTCTCCCTATTTTCCTCCCCAAAAACTAAGCTGCATCTTATACGCGTCTTATACTCCGAAAAATATGGTAATTTTCATGAGTAACATTTGTGATCCAATTTTAAATGGTGTACCTTTAAAACAGAATTGTATAAATAGACTCAGATATTCCTGAGTCTGAAACTTAGTACTAAACATTACTTTAGATTAAGAAAAATATACCTGTAATTGCATGAAGAAATGCACACTGTACTAAAAGCTCCAAAATAATTATTTCCTGTAAATATGTACTGTGAGAAGGTAAAATGTTAAACTGTAATTTTCAGCTTCTAATTTTTTAGCCTACTAACTAGGGTTTTTAACAATAACTAGGCAAAGACCTTTTTGTTGATTTCTGTACAATTCTCACTTTGTTGGTGTCTTCAGAAGGACAGTTCACCTGCACATCTCCTCATTTACTTTTGTGCTGTTTGTTATCTCTGGAGCACTGGTTCTGAAACAAATTCCCACGGTGCTACCCCACTCTGCTCAACTTGTAATGAACCTGTATCTCTGCTGAGATAAAAGGCTAGTAAGACAGATGGGAGATTGGCTTTATTATAATGATCAGGGGGAAAAAGCCCTTCAGATTTATTTGATTCCCCCCCCCTTTTCATGTGTCATCTCTCTAAAGGGGCAGCCTTGTCATATGTTCCTGCAAGGTCTCCTGAGACTAAGCCTAATGATTTTAAGACATAACACTCTTAGTGTGGCATATTAACTTCAGATAACAAAGTAGAGTGGATTTTAACCCTACTTGCACCTTTCATTGCAGAGTTCATTTACAAGGCTTACAATATAGTTCTTCTACATTAATTTCATCTCTATAGTAGAAACAATATTCCCCAAATCTCAGTAATTTCCCTTTAATGAATTTTTCTTTGTATATGAAAGTTCTGCAAGTCTGACAGAAGTTTTGTTTTGCTTCAAGTCCATGGACTCTGCTGGAATAACATTTTTTCCAACAAAAATCGATCTGACTACTTCCACAGAGTTTTCTTTCTGAAGAAATGTACATTAAGAAATCTATTGCTTTTATCTCCCAGTCCACATTCATATAGAGATAACAAATTCCTGTGACATAAAACTGATTCACATATAACACTTTTTCACAGCTATGCCTTTACCCTGCCAACATCTTATTATCTTAAAATACATTAAAAAGTAATTTGTGGGAGAGGATAATACAATAATTTATTTCAGATTTTTGGTTAAATTCTACGAAGTTAAATGTTCCATGCAAAAGTCCAAACTCAGTGAAACAAATTGTTGCAGCATCTAATCTGAATCAGTCACCAGGACCAGAGGTTTTGTCTTCCAAGCTTTCGGACTCGTGCTGGAGCCCATATGTGGCAGAATCAAATCTGGGTCAATCATATTCAGGACTCGTGCAGGGAACCTCTCTCTAGATGGGCTCCAGCATGAGTCCGAAAGCTCGGAAGACAAAATCACTGGTCCTGGTGACCGACTCAGATTGGATCCTGCAACATTAACCTGGGACATGTATATTCACCTTCATTTGTGAAACAAATTATATTCAGTCCTACAAACAGAAGCCTCACAGGATGGAGTGGGACTTTAGAAAATAGACTTAAGTTTTGATTTTTAAGCTTTGAGGTACCTGAAATAGTCAAAGAAAGCATTTTCTTTGGTTGATTAGCCAAACCAATTGTTCACACTACTAATCTTATTGAAGTTTGTGTGATTTGCACTTTTCTTAATGATTTTAGTATATAACCCAGGATTTATGCTAATGACAAGGACCTTCCCGATGTAAATCTTTATTGCTATTAGAATTTATCTTACAGCAAGAACATACAGTACCAATTCTGTTGCATGTTCATTTTATTAGAAAAGTTTTCAGTTAGAAGTCATTTAAAGTAATTTAATTGTTAAATGTTAATTAAAGTGTATCGAGTAATAGATTTTTGTCTTAGCACAGGCATAGCTCTAATGCATCCTTCAATAATATGAATTGAAAATACAGTATTTGGCCAAGTGAATTCATATTTTGGAAGAGGTGAGAATGGAATGCAGTCTGCTTTCTAGTCAACATTATTTCATGGCCCTTTAGCACAAGATGTAAGTATCAAAATGACTTTTGATATGAGCAAATATTTAAGCTGCATTATAAAAAGAATATTCTCAATTAAAAAATTATTTTGTGAATCAATAGCCAACTGGGGTTAATGGTCATTTCAGCTCAGGTTCTCAATTAAATCCTAAACCTTAGTTAGTATTTTTTAATTGACTTTGGTCTTAATTTTTTTAAAACAGCCTGACTTGAATGTTCTATCTGTAGCTCAGTCAAGAGAGCAACAATAGTAATATATCAAAGTTGAAAACAACCAAAAGATATAATCTAAGGTGTTAAATAAAATTGAAGAGTATCTGTTCATGGCTCGTTAGTCTTGATAGCTGCTACCTCCAGAATCAAAGGCAGTACTTTTTGAGTAGCAGTTACCAGGAAAACAAAGGTAAATGGAAGCTAACACTCTTTTGTGAGCTTTCTTGATGCATCTGGTCTAGTTGTGGGACTAAATGGAACTTTGGCCTGATCCTATGCCAGTTCTAAAATGAAGGTCTTAAGTACATTTATTTTCACCTGTAGTTCCCTCATTCTCCTAGTGATATAACAATAACTAGGTAAGGCACCATTTCTCTTCAACATCACCATTACTAATTACCCAGTTTCTATGTGATTAGACCTGTATTTTCTTGGCTTTCTTTCCCCCTCATTGTCCTACCCTTTTTGTTTGTTTGTTTTTGATATTACTTGCAATCCTTGTTCTTAATTCATCTTTAACTAATCTTCTCCTATAGAGTTCCTATACTTTCTACTGTTTCTGGAGATTACATTGTATTCTTCTTTGGTTATATTCCATTCTCCAGGTTTCCTTGGTAACTAAGCAGCGGTCTTCCAAGTCACTCAATAATTTAAAATTTTTAAAAAGCATGCTCACCGGTCTCAGTATTCTGGATCTGAAGAACAAGCATTTGGTCACTTATTTTAATTCTGTATATTTAGCAATCCTTGGAGATGCAGCCAAGACCACCTGTTCCAAGTATACACTTTGTGTGCTGGACACAAAATTTCTGGCTAGCAGGACTGTTAGCTTTTGACTGTACTTTCTTAAATTGGTCAAAGAATAAGTAAGCAGATTTTACAAGACAATGTTAGTATTGCTTATTATGCAAGTATTATCCTTATAATTTGAATTACTATTTCATACTAGAGAAGAATTTCATTCTAAAGATATTTATAATATTAAGGATATGGCTATTGGATTCTGTATACAGTTAGTAAAAAATGTATAACTATATAAAAATGCACCAGAGGTGCAATTTAGCCGGTTCAGGCAAACTGGTAGTGGCGATGATCAGTTGGCCCCGCCCATCCGCTCCTGCTCTATCCTGTCCTTTATTTCCTGCTTTGTAGCTCATCTCAATTGTGCAGCACACCTGATTTCCCCCCCTCGCTGTTCTACTTACCATTGCTGACCTGGAAGGTAAGCAACTGAGCTTCTAAATGCTCCATTTTCAGCACTGCGCGCAAGCGCCTTGGGGTCACACACATGCAAAGCGCGCGCTCACCGAACCAGTTGTTAAACCAGCAGCATTCCACCACTGGTATAAGTATATACATTTAGTAAAAAAAAATCTGAGAAGTCACATCCTGTACTTACACACTTGATAATACTCCCAAATAGGTTTGCCTTGAGATAGGTTGCATTTCAATGTGTGATCTTAAAAGCTGACATTAGAACTTCTCTGATATTATTTATAATCAGATATTAAATGTACAGACTATTAGAAAAGTGATAGGAAAGCTTTCTTTTCAACTGCCTTTAAATAAATCAGTTGATATTATGCCTTTTCAGATTAAAAAACGGCCTTCCATCTTATTGGTTTCATGTTAGTCACCCCAAATTCCTGGCTAAACCTCTGAGCTTTCAGAGAGCCTTCTCTGTGGGGGCACCTACCATCTGGAATGAGCTTCCCCCAGAGATACGGAGGATCCCGGATCTGCGCACCTTCCGCCGCGCTGTGAAGACCTTTTTATTCCATCAAGCGGGCTTGGCCTAATCTCCTCCCTCTTTTAATATGTAAATTTTAATCTGTTTTTAAATTATTGGGGTGTTTTAATCTGTCCAGGCCAAAATGATTTAATTTGATTTTATCTGGTTTTTAAATTTTGTGTATTTATGTATTTTATTGCTTGGCTGTTCACCGCCCAGAGTCCTTTGGGAGTAGGGTGGTATACAAATCAAATAAACTAAACTAAACCGACTCCATTAAAATTGGAAAAGGAGGCTCTTCCTCTAATAGTAAAGTTGAGGGAGGAAACATGTTGAGTTGCTTTGATCAGATTTTGAAATAATTTTACTGGATTACCATTGTACTCAAAACATAATTTATAGTAGCTGACATAAGCTGCTCTTTGTATAAGAGTCATAGATATAACAATAACAGGAAAATAAAAAAAACACAAGAGGAACTAAATCTGCATTATTTATTATTTAGTTCATAAATGCATCCAATTTAATCTTTTGAATCCTGGCATGCTCTTAATAGTAAATGTTCAAATAATATTTAGTATACTCTTGAGAAAAAGCTTTGAATAATTCCTCTGACCTGAGAATTTTTTGGTGAAATGTGACCTCTCCATAACCCAAATATGCAGACTGGACTACACGGAACATATTCTATTATCTAGTACTAAGTCTGCCAAGTACTGACTGAGTAATGCATTTTCTGTCTGCAAAGCAATTTTAGTCTTGTTGTATAACTTTAAAAATTAAGATTAGTCTATTTACTATTTACTGTCAACTTAAGGGCATATCAACTGGAAATGACAACCAGTAGAATAAATGATGGGAAGTGTAAAATATTAAATAAAATATTTGTCAGTTTAAAACTGATTAATCTCCAAATCTAGCCTTTCCAATCTGATACCTTGTAGGTAGATTGGAATCTTATCTCCCAGAATTCAATTGACCTAACTCTGGTAGATCATAAGGTGTTTTTTGTTTAGTTAAGCACATTGTTTGAATTCAACCTTTATAGCTTGTAAACTTCTGTTTATAGTTGTGTAGATCAATTAAAACTATAGAGAAATACATTGTGTGACTGGGCAATGCACTACTAGGACATGCAGAATTAAATTCTATAGTCTTTATGACTTGTTTTATTCTATCTTTTAAAAACCCAAAAGCGTTTAAATAATATAAAGTCGAAAACTAAAAAGACAATTAGACAGATTTTGAACTCATATGCTATATGAATTGGTATGTTGTTGTTAGTTGTGAAGTCGTGTCCAACCCATCGTGACCCCATGGACAACGTTCCTCCAGGCCTTCCTATCCTCTACCAGCCAAGGTGGCGCAGTGGTTAGAGTGCAGTACTGCAGCTACTTCAGCTGACTGCTAGTTCAGCAGATCAGCGGATCAAATCTCACTGGCTCAAGGTTGACTCAGCCTTCCATCCTTCCGAGGTGGGTAAAATGAGGACCCAGATTGTTGGGGGCAATATGCTATTTAGTATACTGTCTTTGGTGTAAGCCGCCCAGAGTCCTTGGAGAGTGGGCAGCATAGAAATATGACTAATAAAAAATAAATAAATAAATCCTTTGGATTCCATTTATGCTCACGCCTACTGCTTCAGTGACTCCATCCAGCCACTTCATTCTCTGTCGTCCCCTTCTTTTTTTGCCCTCAATCTTTCCCATCATTAGGCTCTTCTCCAGTGAGTCCTTCTCATTAGGTGCCCAAAATATTTGAGTTTCATCTTCAGGATCTGGCCTTCTAAAGAGCAGTCAGGGTTGATCTCCTCTAGGACTGACCGGTTTGATCGCCTTGCAATCCAAGGGACTCTCAGGAGTCTTCTCCAAGTTGGTATGTGAGTTGGTAAACTATATACCAAATTAAGGGCATCTAATTTTATTTATCTTTCCTGAAAATAAAAATAATATTAAATCACCAAACAACTCACAAAAATTAGATGAGGCTTGAGAAGTATTTTCAACGTATTGTGTCTACATTTAATTTCACTTATTTTAGTGAGGAGGAGAGTGTAAAAGAAATATTGGATCATCTGTTCTTGCAGTTTCCACAAAATGAAGCCTTTTCAGTGATCTGTTAGGACAATGCTACAAGACTGTCTCATTCTTTCCCCAGTTGCATGCCATTAAAATAACCCAAATGTTGCTTTCTTTGCTACCTCAATAAGTTACACACTGCAGATTTCTTCTGTCATTTTTAAGTACCAGCAAATCAAGCAGCCCATTGCATCATGTAGAATACAAATAACTTGCTGACCTACAGCTGTTTGAAATAAGATCCTGATGAAAAGTTTGATCTTCCAAAGAAATGGCAAAAATTGCAGGGTTATCTCTGCCAAGTAGCCAAGATATAGTGGAGTAGTATTGCTGGGTGGGAAAGAGGCTGTTTATTTTAATGAAAGACAGAGAAGGATTATTTCTTTTTTTAAAGTGAAAATATTTATTTGAAAGAATTGGTGTCTGGAAAAACTCAGCAACTCGCAGCTCAGCAGAATGATCTAATGGATATATAAAGGCATGAAGTATTTAACAAAACATACATGGTTGCCATAATGCTCATAGACACCTCTGGCATTTACCAAGTTCTTTGTTTTTCTTAGCAAGCGAGTTTTTGCAAATAGGATTTTAAAAAAGAAAATATCAGAATATAGTCATAAGAAACATGCTAGGTAATTGGACACGATCTAAAGTGAAGTGGTAGCCTTTAATTCCCCCTTTTCCCTCTGAACATTCTGGATTCCATATTGGCGTGCACATGTTTAGATAAATGCAAAAAATGTGTATGAAAAAGAAAGAACGTTAAGAAAAGTGATTCCAGATCAAACAGATATTTTGAAAGAAGCTCCTTGAATAGCTTGTGGGAGGTGGGGGCTGGGATGGAGGAAAGACAGAAGGAAAAAGGAACAAGATAGAAAAGAAGTGAAAGAGCAAGCAAAAGAAATTCGGGATTCAGAATCTCACTTCTTCCTAGATTCAAATTTAAATTGTTGAGCAAGTTATATTGTGACCTCATTAGTTTATCTTCTATGAAATGGATGTTTTCTGTTACATGTAAGTAAGATGGTATATTATGAATCAGTGCTGTTTCTCTAATATTTTATTTGAATTCTATATGTGTCACTAGCAGAAAAGCTAAATCTAAAATGCGTGCCAGAGATATGAATACATAACCTAGAATATATACCAATCTAGACATTAAAATACATTTTACATAGAATTCCTGATAGGAATGAATGAATAGTTCTGCTTCAAGTTATTCTGTGCAGGACAGAAATGACTTTAAGAAGCCTGGAATTGTAACAAACTTTGAAGAATTTTAAATGATAGAAACATATAGAAGTTTAGTTTACCCTTTCAAATCATAAAAATAAGTGTCATCATAGGATTTGAAGGAAAAAAATGGCCTGAAAAGTTATTGGATTGGAAACCTGTCCTCTAAAGCAGGGGTCTCCAACCTTGGCGACTTGAAGCCTGGCGGACTTCAACTCCCAGAAAAGCTGGGAGTATAAAATATAATCCTGGTCTGTTAATCTCTGCTATATGACCAAACTAGCTAAATTTGAGTATATGCCCTTTTTTGCTATAATTTTCTATGCTGATGAACATGACCTTTAATATGTAGATCAAAAATGTAAGGTCCAGAGCTCTGCTTTCTAGGCCATGTCCACAATATGTTGTCTAAAGAAATCCTTCGCCTTAATTTTGATTTTAAAAATATCTTTGCAAGACAGATTATCAGGACAAGATCAAGGTTAAAACAATGACCCACTTTATTTTGCTTTAAAACATCAGCCTTAAAATGTCCGTTACATCTTCTACAATCCATAAACATGCCTACGTTTTAATTCAAGAAACAATATAGAAGCTTTTTGTTTGAAGATAAAGCATTTCTGCAGTTTTATGTTTCCACTTTCAACAACACTAGATACTTATAGAAGTGTCAACTGTTTTGCTAATACCCTAAAAGTCAAGAAATTCAGGCTTAGAACAATGCACCAATGAGTGAATTTCTTTTTTATTCTGTTTTGGCCCAAAATGAGCCTGGGAAAATGGAGATTGACATTAATTACCTTTTTATTAGCAAGATTTTTAACATTTACCAGGAAAAAGTTTTGGGACTGAAGACATTTTCTTTTTTTAAGGTGACTCTGCTATAGGGAGGAAAACTAAAACCACACCTTTTGACCTCTACATTTCTTCTTTTGTTGAAAGTGCAAAGAGAAGCCATCCGGAAGGAAGAAAGATTACAGCTATCTATAAACTGTTTGACAGAGGCAGAAATGCTGATAATGTTTGGGGCTGTGTCGGTATTTTTTGGCTGCTTGCATCAGCAGGGGGTTGAAGTAAAACAGAGACTCTTGACGTGTTTGTCTAAAGAGGTGGTAGGGCGATCCCAGCCAGTAAGAGTTCAGCTGAAGTTCAGGACAGATGTTGCCAGTAGTTTATACTTCAGGAAAATAAAATTGCTTCCGGATTTGCCTTTTCCACCTTCGTGGCTCAGCCATTCTGCCTCAAAGGACAGCAATGTCAGTCGGGAAACAGTCTTTGAGCAAGATACCCCGGGTGCGATGACAGTCTAGTTCCTCGATAAATCCATACCAATAGATCACTAATCCAGGACCAAATCTACATTGAAACAAACAAACAAACAAACAACAACAAAAAACCCAGATATTATTATGTAGAACAGCATATATCATCTGCAAACGTTCAGAATTATAAATTTTAAGGGAAACACAGTAAAACAGTGAAATACTTTATAGAGATAGGAGTATTAAGCCCTCACTCTACATTTAGTGGAAAGACAATTTGTAATCTCCATTTTTTGCCTTTGCCTGACTAATAATGATAGATTAGTAAGAATCTTAATCATATTTAACACTAGTAACAGAAGGTTCATTTGTTTCACCTAACAGTATGAGCTTTAAAAACTGAAGTTCCAAAAGAGGTGGGGGAGATTGTTTGGTTTTTAATACACATATTGAAAATTAGCAGGAGGACCATCAAAGCAAATTATCACTTATTTTATGTGCCTTCTTAATGTGCACAAGCAACTTCTCGGATCACCATCAGGCCGCTGCAGGCCTGGCCTCCATCCAGAAGTTGTGGGTGCTCCAACGTGGAGGTTTTTAAGAAGCAACTGGACAACCATTTGTCTGAAATGATATAGGGTTTCCTGCTTGAGCTGAGGGTGGGACTAGAAAATCTCCAAGGTCCCTTCCAACACTGCTATTCTGTAATTCCTCACATGCCCTTAGGAAGTTCAGGCCCTCAGGAATAATATGTAATGTGTACAGCTCGATGTTTTGCACATCAGTTTCACCTTTTTCCTATTGAGAGCATTTAATTAGAGGGAAGCCATACTTTTGGCATAGTATTGCAAGAATGTTACAGCGAAATCATAAATTATGGATGCTCTGTTTGTAAGAGAGAGCAGCTTTCTGTAATCTAATGTCATGGCAGGGTGTACGACTTGAAGCCAAAAACTGTTTTTTTTTTTTTTTCATTTTGAGATTTATTGTACAGCTTAGGTAAACTGCCAAGAACAGCAACAGTATAGGAGGAGCTGTAAGACATCATATATACAATTTCAGTGCTATGTCATGTAATAGTCTGCACACAATGCTACAGTCAGCCAATAAGGTATCCAGCTTTTGTTAAAATGTTTTAACTATAATGTCTCAAGAGAGCAACAGTCATTAGGTTGATAATGTAACTATCAAAACTGTGGGCAACATCAGACATTGTTATTTCAACTGGAAGGAACTTGCCCCAAGTGCAGAAGGACAAGCGAACAAGTTTTTCAAAAAGGATAAAACCTAGTTGGCTTCTTTTATTATTTAGATTGGACCTTCTGCTACCCCAGTGTTTAATTTTGCCATTTGAGGACTCACAAATATTACTTTCTAAGTGCTCGGTGCTGACATCACAACTTTCATTTAAAAAAAGCTCAGGTGTTTTAGAAAGACAGATGCTAAATAAAGACTAGCCTTGTAGATTTAGCTGTACTAAATAATTCTTCCTACATGTTCACTGGCAGTAAGGCCAGATTACAATGGTCTTCAATCAATTTGTGTCAAGGAGAAGTCAAGAGTGGCTTCTCCTGTATTCTTTGAGAGTTTCTACTGGACCGTAGTCTATTGCCACATAACAAAATACGGATGTCCATAAAATCTTTTCTCTTATCAAAATATTTCTGAGGAGAGATTTCCAATGAAAGGAAACAGAGAGATAAACAAAGAAACAAACAGACAAACACAAATGGAGGGAGGGAGGGACGGGGAGGAAAAGAGAGAGAAGGGGGGGAGAAAAACCAGAACGAGAACTGTCCTACACCAATCTAATCCTTGGATATTGTCTTTTAGCATCTTAAATCTGTGGTTTCCAAGTTATATGCTTGTTGACCATTCTCCCTTAATTTGGAGGCAGATTAGAAAAGCCGATCATCCATCTGAAATTACAGTGGAGAAACACTATGATTGATCTTCCTAAAAGGCTGTCTGCTTCTGTCCTTGCTCCATCCTGAAATCACTGGGATTGGATTCCCAATCCTGGACATTTCGACATAATTTTTAAAATCCCAAATAGAAGAGATATCTGGAAAATCCACTTAAGTGGTGATTGTCTGCCTACAGAAATATGGGAATATCAGAGTATCTCAGTGGTAAGTGTATTGGCTTAACATACTTGAAGGGATAGTGGATGGGATCAGTGGGTCATACAAACACCTAAACCTGATTAACTTGATTTTATTTGGGGAACAAGTGTCTTACCCCAGTCAGCCAGGTTGTGGCTTGATATGTGATGGGAAAGGTGTTCCTGTAATGGAGGATGCGCTCATCAGGCAGACAAAAATAATGGAAATCTTAAATTTCTATGAAAATCAGAACTTGAAATTTTGAAACTTTTCTTTTCTAGATTTTTTCTCTCTTTGCTTTCAATATTCATGACTGCATGACTGACCAGTGAGGAAGGGACTGATGATGTGATGTAGACTGGCCAATACAATCCTGGTATAGAGGCTCATGCAATATCAGATATTTCCAAGTGCTACTAAATGGGCAACTGCATTCCAAAAGCTTAGATTTTTTTTGACCCAGCTAATCATTCTGTGAACTATAAAAAAGGAAATTTGATTGGATGAATTGGTGACTAGGAGAGGTATGATTTCCAACAGTTTGTGGTACTGTTATATTATGGAGAGCAGTAAACTTTTGTTAGCCAGATATTTAAAGTTCTTTGGCAAAGCATGACCCAAATTCATGGGAAAAATGATAAAAGTGACTACAGCTACACAACTTACACATGCAGTGTCAAGGTTTCCTGCCTCCCCTTTTGGAGGCTGAGAAAACAGGAAGTTTTAATTCTCTTCTTTGAAAAAAAAGAAAAACTCTGAAATTTAGGATTTACAGTATACTCAAGTTTTCACCTATTTCCTAATCAAAAGGGTAGTACGCTGTGTTGCAATTTTTTAGCAATTGTTGGAAGCTCTGGGAGTGTATGAAACCTTGAGATCTCAAACTACCTTTTCCTGCCCCATTATACTGTGAGAGAAATCAAAGACTCGGTGACTTTGAGATGTATGATCTATTCTCCCAGTGAAACAGATTATGTCAAGGCTGTGTAAAAGCAGAGCTATGCAAAACCTCAAAGGGGTGCTTTGCTTTGAGCATCATGAAACACTAATGTACTTATTAATTTTAAAGGCCTCAGTGCAAGCAAACTGCGCCAAAATATCCATTTTGAGAACTTCTTCCCTACATTCACAAAAGAACTTCTGCTAGCATTTCTAGTGCGAATTAGAACAGCCAAATCAGAGCAGCTTGCTTTTAGAGTTGAGTCATTGCCCTGAATTTAATCAGTCCATTGATGGGAGAATTGTGGTCAATTTGGAAACTAAATTCTTTAAAACTTGACATGCTTACAATAGGAAGAGCCCACGATCCAAGTCTGTTCTCATAACCCCAAGTATACTTTCTTAACAGGTCTGAAACTGGTTATTAAGTCAATTGTAATTCTGTCTTTGAGTCAGTGACAGTACTAAGTACTACACAAATTGCTTCTCTTCATAAGATAGAAAATAGAACAGAATAGAATTCTGTATTGACAGAGTGTGATTGAACACACAACAAACTGAACACACAAGGATAGATGATGATGATAGTTAAATAGGTAGAGAGATATAGAGAGATACATGCTTTTGAGAGTGCATGTGCATGCACATACACGCACACTTCTGTAAATTAAAGTTAGTACATGTGCCACATGAATACAACCCCTATTCTAATTCATTGTTCAAAAAGACTTAAGTGAAGTACTTAAAACCAAAATTAACTTGTTGGCACATTTAGCATTTGGCACTGAATATCAGGAACTCCTGCTGCTAAGCATTAATTTCTCTCTCATTAGCTCACAGAGTCGGAAAATCACAAACAATGCCAGTAGTTAATTATTACTGCTTTAATTTGAGAAGTCATTTAACCTTTTTTCCCCTTTTGTGTCAATGGGAAACATTAAAGAGGTCAAAGATAGAAGCAAGAACCTCCCTTCTAAATTTGAGCCTCAGCCCCATTTTTCATAGATGTGATATGTGAAGAATCCAACTCAGGCTCTAAATTACAGAGTAAGTACTGAAAACTTATTTATAGATTTAACGCTTCTGTTTCACAATTTGGTGACTAACCTTTTTTTGTCAGCACTTTTTTTTTAAAAAAAAAAGTTAGTCATAGATAAAGAGGCAAGAACCCAAAATGCACAAAATGTTGCTCGGTTTTTAAAAATTAAATAAATAATTCTGGAGTGAATAAAAGTCAGAATCAATACAAATAGGAATGCAGTAACACTTTCCTGTTCATATTCACCAACAAATGAGAAGTATATTGCCTCTAATACCTGGTGATTTCATGTACAGCTCTCACAAGAAGTAACTATGACTCTATCCTTTACCAGAATAAAACTGGGCAACCCTTTTGCATACCATTAGCAGTCTTCTGGCACCCTCAAATTGCATGTGATGAAATTACTGAATTTCAGCAGTGCAATTTTGGACTTATTTGGGAGAATTGAATGGGTGAGAATGGAAGCAGCTTACTGTAAAAAGAAAAAAAGGACAGGTAGCCCCCAATTTACGAACACAAGTGAAACAGTTATTAACTGAGTTTTGCCCCATTTTGTGACCTTTCTTGCCACAGTTATTAAGTGAATCACCGCACTTGTTAAGATAATAATACGGCTGTTAAATGAATCTGGCTTCCCCATTGACTTTGCTTGTCAGAAGATTGCAAAATGGGATCACATGACCCCAGGACACTGCAACCATCATATATAAATATTTGACCCAGTTACCAAGCATCTGAATTTTGATCAAGTGACCAGAAGGATGCTACAATGATCGTGAGTTTGAAAACGGCCATAGGTCACTTTTTCCAGTGTCATTTTCACTTTAAGCGGTCACTAAACGAATGGTTCTAAGTTGAGAACTACCTGTAATATATTTTTCAGAGAAGAACTGGCGTAGTCCCATGCATATTTTGGCTGTCCTCCTCTGCACTTTTCTGGGTCTCTAAATACAGTATAATAAATTACAAGGTTCTTCATTCCACTATTTATTATGCCTCACCCAGATGCTTGATAATTCTCAAAAACATTACAGTAGATATTAATGTTGTAATTAGAACTGAAGTACGTATGAAGCAATCTAAGTTCAAGTCCTCATAAAATGTGCTAGATGACATTGGGTGGGCAAGAAATACCTCGTAAACTAACCTATGAGGGTAACTAAGGAGTGGGCTACCATAAACATTATCTTTAGGACCTACAGGAAAGAGTGAATATACATGTAACTAAAATTAATAATAAGATATTTTCCTATCCTAAGCTTTTTAATTCTTGATAGGAAATTGAACGTATTTTGCATAAACAGATTTCGATAAAATGGTAAGTGACAGGTTACATTATAGGTTATTTTCCTGATTAACAGCCAAAAATCTATAAGATACACCCAAAAGTGTTCAGAAAAAAAAAATCTTCATTGCCCAGTGTATTTAAAACAGTCTTATCATGAACAGTATTTATATTATAAAAGGTATTTAATGCCTGTTGAAGATGGATGTACTACTGAAAAATATGAAAAGCATAATCTTTAGATCTGTTGATGCCTGCCCACACTAAATTTTGTAAACAAGCATGCAAGTGAATTAAATCCTAGGTTACCTCTGTCAATCTTCCACCAGAATTCCTGTTTTCTTGCTTGCCGGATAATACTATTGTCTTTTCTATAATCTGCTTGGGAAATTAACCGATTGACCTCCAGTGATGCTGGAAAAGGTAATAATTTATATCTACTAGTCCAATACACATTATAATGTAGTAAACATTTCTGGATTACTACTAAGAGCTGCACTGAAATCTTGGGAAGGCACATGAGGCTGAAAGACCTCTGTCTGGCTATCCCCGCCCTAATAAGAGGAATACCACACAGTGTTCCTGACTAGCATTAATATCATGTTTGCCAGTGTGCAGGTCCAAATTCCTTTTCACCTAAATTTCAGATCCATACCTCTACCTGTTCTTTATGTATATTGGGTTAATCATAATCTTGCATTACTGTCCCATAGATCTTTGATATAAAGGAAAATAATTTGCTGAGGGACTTTAATAAAAACACAATAATCATCAACGTAGATGGTACAAACTTAGGATGTGGCTCATGCATCTTATATAATTAGAGTATCTATATTTTAGATTCTCTACTTAATAATTGTTTGTTTGGTATTCATACAGATGAAAGACTTAAGTCTACCTTTGACATTTACTCCCAGGCTGTTGAAAATATATAAAAGGCTTCCAAACTTATTGCTTCCCTCACAAAAAGCCTATTTTAGTTTTTTTCCCCTTTTCATTTAACAGTCTCTATGTCTAGTAAACTATTTTTAAAGACTGCACAAAAGTTTCGTATTGTCTACCTTCTTCATGTTCTAAGCTATGATACTTCACTAGGAACAATTAGAAACTAAAAGCATATAATGGAGAAAGAATTTCAGGAAATGGCAGGCTGCAAACTTCCAGGGTGACAGAAACCATGAGACGAGAAATTGAGTAAGGTTAAACTGAGATTTAGACAGCCAAAATACTGGTCAACTCATCTTGCCATTAGGTGATTAATAGTTGTTTATTTTTGGAGCTTGAACTAACAGGCCATCCTGGGGCCAGTGCAAGCTGATATTATCTAAATAACCACTGAGTGCCTAGTGCTAGGATATCTTTCCTGTTCCTTTTATGAGAGGCTGATCTGGCTACAGCAAGGGTGGTAGATGTGCCAAAAAGTACATCATTCTCACCACATGTGTCATGCTGTGGGTGTCACAATTTAGAAGTGATTTTAAGACAGAATGCCCAGGCTTTAACTAATGAATTCTTTCTCAGGAGCTAATTCCAAAATGGTGTTTTTTACAAAAACACCCCAACAGGTCAATTCACCTTTAGCCAGAAGAAAGATCTCCTCCTACTGGTGTCACTGACCTTAAAAAAAAAAAGAACTTAATGAGTGAAGTAATATCTTCTCCACTGTCCTCTGCCTGGTACACATTTTAAGCATATGAATTTAAATTATATGTGTATGCTGTTGTCAGCCGATGTCTACATTCTCATCTAAAAGCAAATCCACATCAGTATTAGCTGAAAAAAATGTTTTGTGTTACTTTCCAACCAAATACATCACACAAGACAGTAAAGCACTTCAGAACCCAGGGCAACTGTGTTTGGTTACAAAAATTGGGAGAAGTACTAGAATCCAGCAAAAAATTAAAGAGTTTTCTGGATCTCTTGGCTGCCTAAATATGGTAGCTTCATCAGAAACAGGACAGCACAAAGTTTAGGACTAGGATTTAGTTTTGTCCAATCAAGAGTGGACTACACTTCCCTGATGTGTATAATTCAAGAGAAAGTCTGTCATCAGAAAAACAATAATAAATTTTGAATTTTATGAATTTTGTATGACAACTCTCAAGCTGTAATGTAACAACTTTGATATATATTTTTAAATCAGTTCATAATTCACATAGCAAGAAACATTTGAATACACTCACACACACCCATGTACAAGCACAGCCGTAGTACTCACTTATCAAACCTAATTGGATTGTTACTAAATGAAGTGGTCATTAAGCAAGGTATCATGTGACTGCCCCTCTTAGCAAAGGCAATCTAGCAGTCCCGCTTGTAGTCATTAATGAAATCAACCACAGTCATTAAACAAGATATCATGTGATTGCAACTCATCTTTGTCATTGGCTTTGTCAGAAGCCAGCTGGGAGGTTAGAAAATGGCAATCATGTGACAATATGCTGTGTCTATTGTAAATGTCAACAGATGTCAAGCACCCAAACTGTGATCACATGATTGCAGGGGCGTGATGGTTGTATGAGGACCAGTTGTAAGTTACTTTTTTCAGTGCCACTGTAACTTTGAAAAGTTGCTAAAGAGAAAGCAGAGAGAGAGAGAGAAAGAGGGAGATAGATTCTGGAAAGCAAAGCACGGCTGGGGAAAAAAGTCCTGACACAAATGAATTCTTCTCTGTGAAAATGGACAGGTTATATGTATTTTATGGCTAAATATTCAGTTCTAAATCTGTCAGTTGTAGATACTCTCATTGCATTTTTAAAAGCAACCATAAAGGATTAACCATTATTTTAACCAAGTTGAAAAAGAAAAGAAAAAAAAAAGCCAGTTTTGCTCATGATACTTTATTTCACTATGGCAACAGGAGAAAAATGGAAAATTCAAGAGATGAAAAGAGCTATAATTCCAACTGAAGGACTAAAAGTGAGAATTAAGATTGATTTATTATTCCAGGTATTTTATACTCTATATAACTATTAGGCATTTTGTTTCTTTAAAGTACTTATTTGTTTTTACTTATCTCACAAATTTTGCTTGTTCAAATTTAACAAAATCTTGTTATGCTGAGCTTTTCACATCTAAATATTGAAAATTATGTAGAAGAACAGGCAATCCTAGTGTATAATAGATTGTTGGATATACTGCATTTTTTCATATAATTTTAGTATGAAAAATAAAAGTGTAAATCCTGAGATGAATTTAACTATTCTGTATAGCTGCATCTACAACAATGAATCCTAAATTAAAAAACAATTACAGTTAATAAAGCAAAAGATCAATAAAAAAATATTCAGAACAACTCTAGATGTTCCTTGATCAAAGTAAATCCTATTGTGTTCAGCAAGAAAGATGGACTCAAGGAAACAGACCATAAAGGATTTTTTAAACTAAAATAATTATTTTGGATTATTTTTTTTTAAAAAGAACATAGATCCAATATATAATAATGAACACAGAAATCCTATCCTACCCTACCCTACCCTACCCTACCCTACCCTACCCTACCCTACCCTACCCTACCCTAAGGTTAAAGGTAAAGGTTCCCCTGCACTTGCATGCTAGTCATTTCCGGCTCTAGGGGCTGTGCTCATCTCTGTTTCTAAACCGAAGAGCCAGTGCTGTCCGAAGACATCTCCATAGTCATGTGGCCAGCATGACTAAATGCCAAAGCGCATGGGGCACTGTTACCTTCCCTCCACCAAAGTGGTCCCTATTTTTCTACTTACATTTTTTACGTGCTTTTGAACTGCTAGGTTGGCAGAAGCTGGAACAAGTAACGGGAGCTCACTCTGTTATATGGCACTAGGGATTCAAACTGCTGAACTGCCAACCTTCTGATCGACAAGCTCAGCATCTAAGCCACTGAGCCACCATGTCCCACATACCCTACCCTAATTTGAAGTAAGATAAATAAAACTGCAATTGATTTGCAGGCTGGCTGGCTGGCTTAAGAAGAAATTTTTAAATTTTTTAAATGTTTTAATTGGTGTGTGATTTTTAAATTTTTGGGCAAAATTTATATATATTTTAATTGTTCTTAATATTTGTAGTTCATGTTCTTAATTCTGGCTGTGCACTGCCCTGAGTCCTTAGGGAGAAGGGCGGTATATAAATTGAAAAATAAAATAAAATAAAATAAAATTTGTCTCTAAAGATACAAAGATAAAAAAGCCAACAGACAGAGCAAAATTATTACTATTTAAAATATATAGTTTGAAATCTGGTTAGTGCATACTGACATTATGACAAAATATTTAGCAAATATTCACAAGAGTTAATTGAAAAAGGGCAGATTATATATATGTATATATATATATATATATATATATATATATATATATATATATATATATAATGTTGTTATGCTATATGCATATATATCTAGCTGTTGCTAGAATTAATGGCTCTTGAATTCTTCTGATTAGTTAATAGATAATGATTTCAATTATTGAATCATCCTAAGTGATTTAAACGGGATGGAAATAACTTTAATTCAAATAAGATGTACCCTACAGTAAAGCATAATTCTAGTCTATTTTTCTCTGAATGATAACTTTCTACCTATATAGTCCAATAATATTTAGTATTTATTTGATATTTCTATTTGATATACTTCTATCAGATATCCTATCCCACTTACAGAATTTCCATGGTTTCAATAAAACACTGTTTTCCCATTCTTTCCAATTGGGCATACCTGAAATGATCATGACAAGTCATTATATAGAATCAGAAATCTGTTCTTGAAACCTACAGAGCCATCCCTCTCAGCCAGATTCATATAATTTAGTGCTATAAGAGAAAATAAAGCAAAAATGATCTATTTTATGAATAAAAAATGAAATTGGACAAGGAATTCTGGAGGCTTCAGTTTCTGTCATATCTTTTAAAGGCAAGAATCATGCCTATAATAATTTCTACACTCACTGACAAAAATGATATTGTAGAGTCAAAGATGTATATTCCTTCTCAGTATAACTGCTAGAGTAGTTTGCTAACAAAGTGTATTAAAAAAAGTGATTGCATTTTGTTGATCATCTAAATCACGACTTAGTTGTGTTTGTATGGTCACACATTTACATAAAAATGTAATCCACTGATTCTTATTCAATGAAATAATAATCTAAAGCTGTGTTCAAACAAAGAATCTGTAATCTCAGTGATGTATGCAAACAGTAAACAAATGATGCTAATTTGAGGGGGTTTCTCAAATCATTGTTTATTGGCTGAGATTTATTTCATTCTTTTTATTCTTAAAATTCAGACATAATAACTTAAGAATCAGGGAGAAAAGGAGAAAGGGAATGGTGGCTGATTGGAATGCTGCCAATGTCTCCTGTTTGTACCATATTTATCTGAAAGGAAGACCAAATGTTAACCCTGTCAAAAAGTTAAGAGAGAACAAAAACAAGAACAATGCACCATTATGCCCACAAAGATTGTCACATTCAGATCTCAATTGTGTACATCCCTCACATATGTAAAATACTCAAGATACACAAGTATGGATCTGCTCCTTTTTTCTAGCAGAAAGAGTAAAAAGAGGGAAGATACTGTATGCTGGTAAAGTAGGAGGAAAGATTAAGAGCTGTGGTGGCGCAGTGGTTAGAATACAGTATTGCAGGCTACTTCTACCGACTGCCAGTAGTTCAATTCTCAACTGTTGTTCAATTCTCGAAGGTTGACTTAGCCTTCCATCCTCTAAGGTCAGTAAATAAGGACACAGATTGTTGGGGGCAATATACTGACTCTGTAAACCTCTTAGAGAGGGCTGTAAAGCACTGTGAAGCAGTATATAAGTCTAAGTGCTATTGCTATTAACTGTGCTGTGAAGGAAAGTGATGGAAAGAGAACAAAACAGAAATGAAGGAACATTTAGAGAGGAACAGAGAACTTGATTTAAGTGTTAAAAAAAGCTAAGTTCAACAGGAAAATCACCATTTTCAAAAAGAATTGTTAAAGTTTTAATGTTAAGCTAATCTTCCAAGGTATCTGTGGTATACAATATTCGGATTGCAATTCTTTTTTTCAACATTTTCTATCGCAGAGAATAATTGTCATCCCTCACTATGCAGATATTTGGCAGAAAAAAGAAATTCATCATAGTTCGGGGGAGGCATTTATTAAGTGTTAACATAAGCACAAAGGACTGGGTATGACATGAATTTACAACATGAAATATGTGAGGTTGCGTATGTGCATGTGGTTATGCTGATAGAAGTCAAAGGCATAGAACCACTCTGTGTCTAGATCCATCCTGGTCCTATTACAGTGATCAGAAATATACAATGCTTTTCTAGACTTCTTCTGCATGGTCACCATGCTGATTATTCAAGGTTCCGATTTGCCAAAACGAATAGAAGCCCACTGCAGACCTTTTCCTGACTTCATGGCTTTTATTCAGAGAGAATTACTCTGTTCTGGTATATAACCTGAATAAATTTAGCATCCTCAACAAGGCTTTCAAAGTATCCTAAATGATACATTAAGATCAGTTACATTGATGATTTTATGGGGATAAACAACAACTAGTCTACGTCTGATTTGTGTTAAACCGTATGTCTCAAAGGTGCTTTTTTTCAAGAGGCAACTGGACTTTCTGGTTTTTCTTTGAAGATGTTTCACTTCTCATCAGCCAAGGAGCTGAAGAAGCTTCTTGGATGAGAAGCAAAAAGTCTTCAAAGAAAAATGAGCTGAAGAAGCTTCTTGGATGAGAAATGAAATTTCTTCAAAGAAAAAAAAGAAAGTCCAGTTGCCTCTTGAAAAAAGCACCCTTGGGACAACCATGACCTGGAAGACTGAGAATCTCCATAGTCATTAAATCCTATGCTATTTAAAACAAGAAAAAGGCAAAAGGCACTGTTACTTACTTACTTACTTACTTACTTACTTACTTACTTACTTACTTACTTACTTACTTTATTTATTTATTTATTTATTTATTTATTTATTTATTTATTTATACTTATATGCCGCCCTATCTCCACAGGACTCAGGGCGACTCACAACTATAAACAAAAACAGACCGTTAAAAACAAAGTCCATAATAAAATTGGCAAAAAAATCCAATAAACCCCCATTAAATTCTATTAAAAACCCCATCAGTCTAGGGCGGCTAGATGAAATAGCCACGTTTTCAGCCCACGGTGGAAGGAGTGAAGGTCGGGGGCCACCCAGAGCTCCAGAGGGAGTTGATTCCAAAGAGTGGGTGCACCTACAGAAAAAGCTCTCTCCCTGGGGGTCGCCAGCCCACATTGTCTGCCCGACGGCACCCTAAGTAGGCCCTCCCTATGAGAGTGCACCGGGCGATGGGAAGCTGTTGCTGGCTGCAGATGGTCCACCAAATATCCCGGGCTTATCAATTATTTATCTAAACTGAGATCAGTATATCCCAAAAAACATTGGTAAAACTGCCAGTGATACAAATGGTAATGTGTATGGCCTCTCTGTAACTAAGAAAGCATTATGGTATCATTAGCTAATTTATAGGCAATATCTACTCACTGACAACTCTCCCTGCTTAATGGTAGAATATATTCACTCACTCATTCATTTGTTCATTCTTCATATTCTCAAATACAGTAAGAGCAGAATCGAGGGGAGGTTTATGAGATAGGAACCAGACTAATAATTTCTCAGATACTTTAAACTGGGTTTATTAATGTGTGTGTGCCTGATTGGGTGAGAGCAACATGCTGGGAAATCCAATAATCACATATCTCTCATTGTTTCTGTTCATCTTACAAGATCTAACAGGAAGACATGGTGAAACAATGACATTTGGTCCAGCCTAGGGGTTGTGCTTTTCTGTTTCAGGGGCAGTTCTCTGGAAGGACATGCCCTTGCAAACTCAGCTGGCGACAGTTATGTTGATCTTTTATAAAGCTTGATAACTTGGCTCTTCCCTCAGACATTGGACCAGGGAGTTTGATGAGCCCATATATGATGGTAGAAATGATGATTAGGTTTTGGGCCAGTTCCATTGTACTTTCTTTGTTGTTTTTACTTGGCTTTCTTCTTTTTTAATCCTATGTAATCTGCACAGAGTTGCAATTGTGAGTTTGATGCTATATAAATTGATTAAACAAACAAACAAACAAATATATACACACCTTTTTGACAAATATCAAAATCGTCTAGTTACTTGGTGCAAGATAATCTAGTTAAACTGTAATGCCGAAAGAATTTTGAAAAAAGTGTGCATCCACAATAAATAAAATGAGGAAACATCTTTACCAAAAGAAGAGTATGACTTTCTTATGCAAAAAATAAGTATACTTTTTATTATAAAAATAATAATTTGTGACAAATATGGTAAATTGTAATGAAATATGAAAGATATGTGTAAGTAGTTTGCTTCATTCTTCTTAATAAATGAAAAAAGTTTCTAATTCCAATTCTTAATGAAAGTACTGTCTCTCTTCCTATACTGTCCCTCATTTAATGAAATATCCATCACTGTCAGATCATTTAATTATTATGGTTCATATTTTAATAGTTTATATTAAAATCAGTACAATAGTTGCTTCATACAACAAAGAGAATCAACTTAAGTTTGCAACCCAAGGAATACTCAGCAGGAGGCTGCATCTAATCCTCCTCACTGACAAATGCATTGAGATATGAGACATATGCTCTCACAAATGTATTTATCATAGTTACTTTACATTTTCAAGCATACATTTGGCATATCTTAAGAGTCTATTTTAAAATACTGTTGTGTATATAAATCCTCATAAATATAAACCAGTGGGGGAAACAGTCTTTTCATAATATACTCAGTGCTCTGGAGTGACTCTTCTGAACAACGCAATTGCCGTTAAACAAACAAACTCTCAAGTTAATAGGTTAAGTGTTTGTGTAGTTGATAAATGTGAGGCTAATATAATCAGTGGTAGTAAGAAACCATACAATTGGTTGTTGGCAGAGCTAATCAGAACTTCTAGTTTTCACAAGGCTAAAGTTTCAGAAAGATGTATTCTCTAGGCCTTTTGACCTAGATGAGAGGTTGTACATGCTAGCCTTGTGTTCTGGTAAACAGACTGGAACTCTTGAGTGCAAATCAATGCCATGTGCTTTCCACTAATAGAACACATGGCTTTAAAATTAAAATGCAATGTGATCAAGTGCTTTAGGAAATTTAAGCAGTTAAAAGAGAATATGGCCAGATAAAATACTTAGGTCACATTTTTATGTTCCCTTGCCTTTCTCCACTTAAAAACCTGGACAAATTCAATTGTATTGTATTTCTTCACAATCTGATGGAAAAACAAAAAGTTCATTTAATTATTTCATGGTTGATTGATCTTCTAGGGGAAATGAGGATGTTGTGCGTTTCTCTACCAGATATGCCTCCTATTAGATTAATATGTTTTATTGTAACAAGCTAAGTAAAAAAATATAGGGGAAAAACGAATAGAGAAACTGAAAAAAATTAAAACACTAAAAAAAAATACGGATATTAGAATTTCACATATATATATATATGTTATATATATATATATAACATGCAATATAATACATTTATATTAGTCTGTAATATATACATTTATATTATACATATAATACAAATAGACACTGATACCAAAATTAACCTAACCTCAGGCTTGTCTACCCAAAAGTAAGTCCTTGAATACAGTGATACTTTCTCTTAGGTAAAGAACCTCAGTGTAAATGGCAGTTTAATTGTATGAAGCTGCTATTTAGTTTACATAGTTTCGCTCTAAGCCTTATGTTCTCCCTGTATTTGATTCTACAGTATGAACAAACCCAGAAAAGTAGAATAATGCATTTATTCTCAAATGTAAATAATTGTGAGTGAAAAGAGAAAAATGTATACTGTGAACTCATACAAAAGGACTAGTTGAATTGGACATTTCAGAAGGAGGGTATTAAAAGCTGCAATATAACACATAATGAATTAAAAAGATGAAGTCTGTAGCATAAATATGTTGGAAAGAAGTTTTGAGAAGTCTTATCTAATTATTTTGCGAATGGCAGTATTTGGATTATATCATTTTGCTCATGTTATACTTATAAAGTTAAATGGGTTGTAGTGATTAGAATACTGTACATAATTCGATCAAACTATTATAATACATAAGGAATATATGTTGTTATTTCTCTTTCAAATATAAACATGTTTCCCAATGTAAATGAGATAATATATTAATTTATTTAATTCATAGATTCACTAGACAAATATGTCTACTTCAATGCTAATATAGAACAAATGATTTAACTCATGCTAATTTCATGCTCTATTTTGTAGAGAATTGAGTGTTTCTCATTTACCTGATACTAAGCACCAATGAATTCATATTTAAATACTTATGTGCAGTTCTAGTTATGTGTAAATTTCAGTTAATAAATTGAAAGACTATGCCTTACAACACTTTAATCAAGGAGACTATTAATTATAAGTGGATAAGAACTGGCCATAGGCATTCCGTGCTGTCAATAGAAGAGAATATTTGTACTCGGGGTTGAACTGTGAGGTCCTTTGTACCACCATCACTGTCCCACAACAGGCACAATAACGTTTTTACATCTTTTGAAAGGTAACATTTACCTCCCAACCAGTTTTCCAGCAACTGAATTTGCTCCATGAGAAATCGAGAAATCCATAGTCCTTTCTACTTTAGCATCCATAATGAGGTCTTCTTACCTGAAATATCTGTCATATAACCTGAAACTTCACATAGACATTCAGGAATAACCAAGATTCCAACTCAGTGAGGAGGATTAATGTATAGAACTGGTTACAGTAGCCAAAATCCTATCAAGAAATAGTCCATCCATGACAACGGATATTATTTTGAAACTGAATTTAGCAGATTCAAATAAAAATGCATTTCTGGTAATGGAGATCTAATTCATGTGGATGTGACAATCCCTCCCTTAACTATCCAGTTAATGTTGTGCGTTGTACTGAATAAATTTAGGGAATCACTTGGAAAGGTTGAATTCTCCCACCTCATGTATTTCTGTCTTGCAATACACATTAATAGCATGTCTTATCATACATGATCATGGATATCTGATTATGAGCTGAAGAGCCATTATGAAAAATCCACAAATATACAGGGGAGAAAGTTTTTGTTCTGCTGACAGACACCATAGGGTACAATTCATAGGAACTGTTAGAACAATACAGCATGCAAAGAGTGGTGAAAATTCCTTCTTATTTTATGTTAGCTGAAGATATCACTGGAAAGCTAATTTCCACTAGGGTGATAATACATGTCTTGTTCACATAGAAATATTTGCATATACACAAAGGCTCCCTTCCACATTTTGGAAAAAGGAGGAGTAATGAACATCCCTCATGACAAACTGTACATTGGAATATAATGCTTTAACAGGCAATGATTGTTCTGGGGAGGGTTCTATGACCATGATTTTAAGCTATTCCTTTCATAAATCACATTTTAATGCCATTTTTAATATTGATGTCTTGGTCAATTGTTGTTTACTGAGCAGACATTTGACTTCTAAATGATTATTCCATATCATTCTTGCATAAACTACAGAACGATTTAGAACATATAAAATAACTCTAGAAATAATCCCCTATTGATTCTATACTTAATGTAAAATCTGATGCCAAATGTCATAAAAAATGGACACGAGCATCATGATCTATGTGTGTGAGTGTGTGTGTATGTGTGTGTTTGGCAAAGGATATTCTATGTAGTCAATATAAAACATTTGCATTAATTATGCTTATTCTACAATTACTTAGTCCATCTAAGGCTATTCAAAATAAAACACTTCTATAAAGTCTATCTACAGTCAAGAAAGAAAATTCAAATGTAAAAGGTACAGCAAAACCAGGGATGGGTTTCAAAAACCATTGCTACCAGTTCACTTGTGGGCTCACGCATACACGACACTTCTGCTCATGCGCAGAAGCATCCGGGTGGGTGGGCAGAGCCTCCCACCGCCACTACCGGTTTGCCTGATCCGGGACGAACCGGTAGCAATCCACCACTGAGCAAAACAGATCAAAATTTTCCAAATGAGAATAAGATAAAACAACCCTGCTGAATATTTTTATATTAACATTTTATTATAATTTCAGCCCAATTGACAATTGCTAGTTTTATATATATATTTTTCTCTGTCTGCATTCATTTTGATTCCTAGAAACGTCTTCCTTTGTGTGTGTGTGTGTGTGTATGTGTGTTTTGCTGAATAATGTAATATTTTATGCAGGCAATTTAATAGTTTATTCACCACTCACTACATGTTTTAAAAAAATTCCTCAAAGCAACAGTTGGTAGAGGTCTCACCTCATCTTATGAAATATGAGTAGTCAGCTATCACTGAGAGTACAAATGATTATCTTGAACTTTCATAATATTCTGCTTTGCCAAAAATATTTTCTATTAGAAGAAAAACCACTTAATAAAGGACAAATAAGAAACAATCTGGGCATAGAGAAAATAATTATTTTATTTGAAATATCTATGGAAAGGATTGTCTTCATCCCATATACTCTATAACCGTGATGGCAAACCAGTTACTCTATAACCGTGATGGCATGCAGTGCCCTCTCTGTGGGCACGTGAGCCGTTGTCCCAGTTCAGCTCCGCTGCACATGCGCATGCCTCCCGCTGGCCAGCTGTCTTCAGGTCTCTGCCATGCATAAGTGGGGGGCGTGGTGCATGCACAGGGGCTGCATGTGCATGCGGGGGGTGTGATGCATGCAGGGGGTGAGGTGTATGCGGGGTTGTTGGCGCATGCAGGGGGTGTGGGGCACATGCAGGTGGCCACATGTGCATGCACAGGAGTGGGGTGCATGCGCAGGCCCCCTGTGCACATTACATTTTGGGAGTTCGGGCGAATGCACGCTTTGGGTACTCGGTCCGGAAAAGGTTAGCCATCACTGCTCTATAACCACATACAGGAAAATAGAGATGATTTTGATATGTAGCAATTACATAAGTTTTTGATAAATTTTAGTCTATTTTATTTCCTCAATGTAATATTAAGTAGTTAAAATCATGAAAAATCAAAATTCCTTTATCTGTGTTCAAAACTGAGTTTGTACGTTAGTTATAAAGTTTGCAAAGCAAATGCTAAATCCTCAAGAGCAATTAGCTACATTTATTTAATTCTTTGTATGCCAAAACATTTCAGTGTGACTCTTGACAGCCAAAGACTCCTTGCATTTTTCTAAAAGTTCATAACTGGATATCTCTGTAAATAGAATTATTATACCTGGTCTACATTCTGTAGTATGATTAACCATTAACTGACAACATATATCCATGAAACAACTTACATATAGGCATTTGTGAATATTTTATTTTAATATATAGAATTATATACTTATGGCTATAGATATAGTTTTTTAAAAAAGTATTGGAAAAGAAAACTACATACAAAATATGAGTTTGTAATACCATGTTCCTCAATTCTAAACAAATATTTCACAGGTGGCAGCATTTATTCAGGCATCAATTTCCTTGAA
This sequence comes from Pituophis catenifer annectens, assembly GCF_029215685.1. Lineage (NCBI taxonomy): Eukaryota > Metazoa > Chordata > Lepidosauria > Squamata > Colubridae > Pituophis > Pituophis catenifer. Next base: position 288,141,740 of record NW_027256881.1, read on the forward strand.
AAGAGGAAATATGCATGGCATTTGTGTATTATAAAGTTCAAACACATATACACATACATACAAATACACACACACAAACACACACACAGAGGACTGAAAATAAGAATAAGGTTTATAGCATTAATATGCTAACAGACATTTTCCCCAACAAATTTATATGCCCACATATCAACATCACAGAGATGCCCACCATCACAGACGTCTTGCAGACTACAAAATCATTTTTTTTCTTCTTTCATACCAGTCTTCAGTGATTTCCTTCTAATGAAAAACTAATCCTTTAGTAAGGATTGTACTTTTGAAAATTTTCATGATTCTATGATGGATGCATTCGTGTAACAACTATGTTTTATAAATTGCTCAGATATTGATTGCAGATCTGTTAAAAATATGGTAACTAATAACACTTAAACCTTCACATATGTAGTTAACAGAATTAAAACACGGTTAACCAATTCTTCTTAGAAAATCATGGCATTCGCACAAATAACTTATGTTCTCTATTATTCAATACAATATATGTCAAAAGCAAAACAATAAGGAGAAAACAAGACAATTCATTTCTGAACCATATGCTAACTAAAAATTACGGTGTTCTTCTGTAGGACACATGTCTACATTCATCAATATATTTTTAGCATTTAATAAGAATTTATGCAGTAAAGTGAAAGAATAAAAAAGAAAACTTTAAAAAGAAAACACGTATTAGAGATATGTCTACTTCGATATAAAAGTTGCAGACAATGCTCCAACAAGCACGTTAACACTTCAGGGTTGTAATGGATGCCATCACAGTGTTACCACCTCAATTTTTGTTTATTTTTTTTTTTAGCACACCAAGATCTGAAAAGCATGGTGTCTCACACTTATGTATTCTATAACCTTAACTATTATTCCTACTGTGTAAAAGCAAACCATAAATTTGAGGTGATAAAGCACCAGTTGGCAGACGTGAAGTCTACTACGAAAGCAGAAACCTTTAAAAGCTGCGTAACCATTATGAAATAACTGACCTATATGAAACTGCTACCATGGTTCACAAATTTATTGTCAGGTTCCAGCCTCTAGCTGTTCTCTGATTGTTCTAAATACTTGACAAACTGAAGCCTTTTCACTTTCTGTTGAAATTGCCTCATCTCCCTGTCAGAGCGCCATGGGGGACTCCATTACTTTTCTGACTTCCTTCCCCCACTGACAAGTCATTTAGCTGGCTTCTTGTTGTGAAGGCTGTCCATGTCAAATTAGCCAGAGCCCCTATTGTCCTTATTACCACTCGAAAAGCCATCATGAGTAATGCTACGGGGTCCCTCAGTTGTCATCATTTGTCAGAAAGAAAGGGAGTGTGGTTACATATAGTTGACAGGTAATTTCAGTGTCTACAATTACCCCAATTAGTCTTGTCATAAACAATTCGATAAACGCACACCAATACAAACAGATAAACACACCAAGGTCTCTCACTATTAATGTTGGGTAATGGGTAAATCAGTGATATAATGTTATATTTTATTTATTTCTTTAAACTACCCACAGCTGTGTGCTGGCAGTTACTACCTGGTCAGCACAAATTGTACTATCTACTTTCATTAGCTCATCACTGCAAGAGAATAGGAAAGGCTGTGACAAAATTCATTTAGAAAGAAAAAGAGAGCAGATTGTCTAAAGCAGGTGTTATAACAAAGATAAAACAAAGGTTTCCAGTTCTTTACTGCAATGACTTTAGAAGTGATTATTTTATGTTAATACACACATATGACAAGAAGTCCCCCAAGAAATAAAGGGGAGAAATGCAACTGCTTGTATTAAAATAACATTCATTTGGAAATTTTAATGCACACTGGTGGTATCACACATGTTAAAGGCTGTTATGTAGAACCAATCATTTCATCCATATTAACTCATTTTTGAGCCGGGCAATCCAGAATCTAAGAGATATTTCCCAAAAGCACTCTTCTTCAAAAAACCAACTAATTTCTGAATTTAGAGTACACTTGGCTAGGAATCCAATACAGTTGACAGTGAGTGACATAATTTTTCTAACCAAAAACTGTCAGCAGCAATTTTTGTTTCATAGTGTAATAATACCTATCTCTTTTAACACAGTCTACCATAGAGTAACAACACTGAATTAAGAACTAGCAACATTAGTCCTGGGCACTGTGCAAAATCTATCCACATTTCAGCATTTCTTGAGTCTACTGTACTCTGTCTGTTTGCTGACCACATACTTAAGTGACGGGAAGAGAACCCAACAGAAACATGTTGTTGTAGGAAATTGCTTTTGGCAACTATTTGTTCAAGCTCAAGATTTTTTTTTTTTTAAAGCCAACACTAAGAACCCAACAGAAAACAGGACAGGTCTCCCTAATGAGTAATCTATTTTAGCACAGTCTTGTCTAGGCATGACAGTTTACTGAGAGGCTTGAAAAACTCGTAATTACCAGTGTTACAGGGCAATTAATGTATATTACACTGCACTACTCATGGCAGCAACTGTCATTTTCTCAATAAAAATGAGTACTCTTCAGCTAAAGGTGACATTAATTGGGACTTTAATGACTATGCAGAGGAGCTGAAGCCAAATATGAACAAAACAGCGATTCAATGAGCAACTTCAGAAACGAGAAAATTGTACTAAAATGAGATTAATTGCTGTTTAGAAAAAGGAAAGAACCTAAAAAGCTATTAAATTGCAGGGTTTGGGTGCCCGGGTGATGGTTGTGATGTTAATCTTGCATTCTCACAGCAGGCAAATATTCACTAAATTCAGAGCTTTTTGACAGCAGGAAAAATCATGTATGCTTAACTTCAATCCATCAAAAATATATTTCAGCTTTTATCAGTGTTCTAAATACTTCTGCAATTTCAAAAATTACTGCTCCATTCCTTGGCTGTCATCATGCAAATGTGAATACTGTCAATATTGCTGTGAAAAATTTCTCAGCTTCAAAAGGCTTAGTTTGGTGATAAAGAAAGAAAAATGTGAAGATTAGAATTGCAAAACACACACTACTAATATAACAGAAAGCAAACAATAAGAATATAATGTTTAAATTGTGGAAACTACTAAAATAGAAAATGATGGGGTGTTTGTCTATGTGTGTGTGTAAAAATCAAAGAAAAATTATTTCTGAAAATCTCCCACAGCCTATGTAGTTAATTACTTGTTATAAATAATTAGGACATAATTTTGCAGCTCAACTTCAGGTGATGCAATGATTAAAACAGTTCTGGAGTTTCTAAAAGCCTTTATCTCTTCTACTTAATACTTGATGCAATTATATAATTGCTTTATAGGTCTTTCAACTGTCAAAACGAGTGTATACATAAAACATCACATTTAAACTCTGACATACAAAGGGGATAAACATAGGTCTGGCTTCCTTTTAAGTTTTGTCTTTAGAAAGTAGAAATTTGAAAATAGAAAAATTAATTCATCAGTTCAGAAGAGTCTATGGCCTCTTTATAGATCTAACTTTTGTGCATGTTCTGAAATAAAACACTCAGCAGAATACTTCTCACGGCCGTTACTGTATTTCACAATTATTTTTTAATAACCAATGCTGGTCCCACTCTGTTATAATAATTAAATAGCTAGCATTTTAGCAGATATAAATTTGTATAACATACATATACACAAACAAATGTACATTTCGGACAGTACTAAACAACTTTGTCAATAAACAATACAGGGTTTCCAAAAATAGGGTGTCTTCCTAAAAATAAGTTGTCTTACTGTTAACATTGTTTTTTTGATTAACTATTTTGATTGCATATTTATGCAAATTCAGATAGCGCAGAAAAACATTTAAATGAACGTCTTAACTTGCTTACCAATGACATAGCAGTTGAAGGAATTAGCTTTCCAAATTTGTGTTTGCCGGTATATAGGTACCATAATGGCTAAAGGAATGGAGTTTAGCCATTATGGTACCTATATACTGACCCATTAGTCCTTCAGGCAAACTCTATGGTAAACATAAACCAGTTTGGTGTAGTGTTTAAGACTCCAGGTTAGAAACAGAGACCATGAGTTCCAGTCCTGCCTTAGGCACAAAGCCAGCTGGGTGACCTTAAGCCAGTCTTTCTTTTCAGCACTAGGAAAAAGGCAATGGTAAACCACTTCCAAAAAATCTTGCCAGGAAAACTGCAGGGACTTTTCTAGACAGTCTACAGGAGTCGATACTGACTTGAAGGAAAAAAAGAGAAAGAGAGAAAAAAGAAAAAGAAAACAAGATAAACACAAACTATTTGATTGGGCTATTTGGCAACCTATTTTGGCAGATGGACAGGCAGTTTGATGCTCTAATTTTGACCAGGCTGGTATACTGCAACATCTGGTAAAAGTATTGTTCAAGTCAGGTTCTGACTTATATATATATATATATTTTAAAAAATGTTCTACATTCCATCTTGTCTCTAAAACAAGGCTGAAGAAGAAATTCAAAACAAAAATAGTTCTTTCTGTTAATATACAAACTCTAAGAAGACTCTGGAAGAATGTTTTCCTGCAATACACATAAGCCTATTATATTAAAGAAATTCCAAACAGAAGAGGGGTAAAACAAGATGCATCAATTTATATATCAATTTTCTTGTGGCCAAACTAAGTAATTTAGGGTGTTCCTTTTACAAACATCAGTCAGATTAAAACAATATTTGTATGCTTAGCCACATAGTATTCTAAGAAAGCATAAAGAGATGAATCATTATAAAACCAAGGTATTAATTTTTGCAAAGCATCCTAGAGTGCATGCATGGCAGTTAAATGACCAAACAATTAACCAAGTCAAAAATCTTTAAATATTTGGGAATAGTTTTTATTGCTATACCAAACACAGGGAACAGTAAAATGCAAATAATAATAATAAAATAAATCAGTAGCAGCGTTATTTTCCAAGAGTGGTATGGCATATTCCATCACTGCTAAAGTTATTTTTGGCTAAGGCTCATGTTTAAGTGTTCAATTAGCACTAGACAGCTCTTCTCTATAAGAGGAGACGATGTCAGTCCAAAAATCAGAAGGAGTCTGATAGTATCTTTTCAGGCCAACACATTTATTAAATGTTTTAATTACATTCTTTAGTCTGCGAAGTTGTTACTATTCTCCCACTGATTTCTGTCTATCTGGAATGCATCCAGTTCAAATTCACAAGGAAAGTGTCCTCCTGTGGAATTAATGTGGTACTCTTATCTCATCTGTCCACCTGTCCCTTTCCCTTCTGTTGTATGGAAACCTGCCATGGTCGGGGAAGCCGCATCTGGCTACCTAACCCATTACCATGTGCAAAGTGCCCCAATTATTTTCATGGTTTTTCTTCAGCTGCTGATAGGCATGCCCAGACTATGTGCATGTGGTTTTCCTACTGAGGCTGCCTTGGTCCATTCTCCAGGTGGGCTCCATTCTCACTATCCTTTGAAAGTCTTCTTGTATTTCAATTCTAATCTTTTCTTTATTATTGGAGGAGGACACTTCTGAAGGATCGTGAGAATGGAACCTGCTTAGAAAATGGCACAAGGTGACCTTGGTAGGAAGGCCACACCTAGCATAGTCTGGTTGTGCCTGTCAGCAGCTGGAAAAAAAACCCACGAAGGTAAATGGGTGCTTTGTATGTCTTGGTGGACCAGATAGTCACCTAAGGCTTTTAAGACCACAGCAGACTACTGTGTACCAGTGGGTACTGTAGGTTCTGCCAGGCTGCCCAGGGCCTTTTCCACAGCCCCATATTCCTTACCTTGGACTCCATTTGTTTAAGGATCATCTGATATCACTTAACAACTACAACCAAGAGTGACAAGATTACAATAGTTGAGTAAAGTGGTCATATGGAATCTTGCTTAACGAATGAAAACGTCTTGCTTCACTTAATGACTGAGATTCCAGACCTGATTGTCATCGTAAATTGAAGACTACCTGTAGTAAGAGAGGTACTCTTTGCAACTATGATTGTAGTGTACCTCATTCCCTTCTTGTATCCCAATGAATCAGGGAGGCATTGTTAGTTCCGAGAACTTAAAAGTGTTTCAGTCTCCTTTATCTAGGTAACAGTTCTGGCATATTCCCAGAAAGGTCATTTCCTTAGTCTCTATAGCCCCTTCTTTAGGCCAGCGAGACTTTTAAACCAAATAATCTTTCCCATATTTTGAAAAGCACTAATTTTAGCATGGTCAATTGCCTCTCACAGCTTCAACTTCAATTGCAGTATTGTGGCCACAGTCTTGACTTTTTTTTTTTTTAACTTCTGTCTGAGTTAAGACTTTTCCCTGAAACCTTGAATTCATAGGCTTCATTAGCCACAGCTAATTGTTGAGATTAATGTTTTTTTTACTTGGTCTTCAATTATTTGGAGTTGGTGTGAGCAGTAAGATGAAACATTTGTTAAGAGGGATAATGTAGAACATCAAAATAATCTCTTCAAATTGTAAGAAAGGACTACATTGGTAATTTTAGTAGAGGCTGATAAGGTCTCACTTGAAAAACACTGTTAGATTTTCATTGGATAGCTTAATGAAAATGCAGATAGAGTGGTTGCTTTTCTTAAAAAGCCAATTCCATGACAAAGGATTATTAGGTAAAGAAACAGAAATCAGAACTTCAGTGTCCTTGTACAAATACTCAATACCCATCAGGAAGGCTTTCCAACTCTGGGCAATTTATTGCCTTCATTCTATCTCTTGCCCATCTACCATCAGTGACCGTAGGACTATGATCAGAAAAATAAGCAGCAATCAATCTGAAGAACTTTTCATGAACAAAACACAGAGAACTACACTTTACATTTTTTTCACCAGTCACTGTTGTGCTGCTTTTGTTTTTTGAATGAAAATTATACTTCAGTCTCTGTAATTGCTAGACCTATAGAAAATGGAGAAAATGCTTTAGAGCTTGTGATGGCAGAATGGAATACCTATCATCAACTCCTTATATTTCTCCCTCACCAGTTGTATAGGTTGTGCAATGCAGGGAAATGGACCACATGACTATACTTTGGCTATTTGATATACCTGTCACATTTATGGCAGTCTGCAGAGTCCGGTAGTCACAGGATCATGTTGCTATGATAATTTTGCCAAAAACTGGCAGTTACTTCTATCGGTAGCGAACCATTGGCTTACTGAACTACCAAGGATTCACTTAAAAAAACAAGGTGATTCCCTTAATGACTCCTGTAAAAATATAAAATTGGTTCAATCACATGACTGACCTGTTTTACGAGTGCTTACGACCAAAATAAGCAGGCTGCATTACGATCGTAACTTGAGGATTACCTGTAATCCCATTTTAAATTTGGATCAAACACTTTCTCTCTTCCCAACCCAACTCATAGGATTGTGTGTGAGGATAGTAGAAAGAGGAAGCATTGTGTTTGCAGCCTTGAGTTGTACAAAAATAAAGCAAGAATATCAATCTAATAAATCATTAATTAATGACTCTGACATTGTGATAGGAAGTCCCATTATTTAACTCTTCATTGTATAAAGAAGCAGAACCTTTATCCTTCTTGTCTTGCTAGCATTTAACTTCATTAGATGATACTGTTTCCCTTCTACTCTTTCAGTACAAGTTGTCCTTCAGATATGGTTGCCAAACATTCAAAGTTAAGATGATTTCCAAAAAAGCTACTTATGACCCAGATTCAAAGTCTGATTTGAAGATTGTAACATCTTTGTAACTACATCATGAAGGCATGACAGTGTAATGAAATTTTGCACATTCCGGGAGAGTTTCAATTGCACTGTCATGTACATCTTGCCCTTTTTGATCATGCCCTGCAGACAGCCCTGAACTTCAGCAAGAAGCATGAAAACCAGATCATCTGGAAGCCGCACCCAAAAGGAAAGGGTGAGGGAAGAATGATGATTTGCAGTACTCTTTTGAATTGCTAAATCAATTATCTTTGTACATTCTTAAAATGAAAAGGAATGCTATCTCTAATGCCCTGTGCAAATTCAGTGAGTGTGTAATTCAATCTGGTTTAGATTATTTTGATATCGACATGTGATAAGAATTTTTGAGATAGAATCTATTTCATAATTGATTTAAAATTGTGAAACTAAGTCTTATTGAATCATGATGATTATGGTGCCCCATCTTTAGAGATTACAGCCCAGAAACAGTCCTGACATTTCAGCATAAAATATGCTTTTATTTGTTTTAATATTATAAACAGTTGGTTTAATTTAGTTTAAATAGCAGCTTGATTTTTTTGAACGATTATTATCCTGTCTTTTTTTTCATACATGACTCAGGATACTTCTCCAAATACCCTATTTTCCCCACAATAATAACCCTGTGAAGTGAGTTGCACTGAGAGAATGAATGGCCCGAAATATCTCAGCTGGTTTTTCATGCCTAAGGCAGGTTTAGAACTGAAAGTCTCCTTATTTCTAGGCCAACAGCTTACACCAAAGAAAGCTGGCTCTCTTTTTACCTGGCTTTATTTTGTCATTTGGATGTTATAGCTTAGAGAAAATGTGCATGTACAAATTTAGGCACTTCTGGTCAAATGTTTCAATGAATCTCTAATTCAAAAACAGCAGACATACCTTCTATATAGCACAAAGTTAAAACATCTTTCTGCAAATCTGAAACCACACTTATTACATTCACGGTATAAGTAAACAGTGAATACAGCAGGTCATAAATTTGGACTCAGGCCCATAAATTTGGACTTTATTCTTTGCAACATCTTCTTTGATGGAAATAATCAAATTTAGTAGCTCAGTAAAAGACTACATATTCTTGGTTTGGGAATTTTCCCCCCTCTCTTTCTTGAAGACCTCTTCTAGCTCAGAAATATTCTTAAGTCTCCTTGCCTGCAGCCTATGTTTGAGAACTCCCCACAGATTTTCAATAATACTCAAGTTTGAGGACTGTGAAATCCATTCCAAACCTTTCATCTTTCTTTCCTGTAAGTCCTTCTTGGTTGATTTGGGGGTATATTTCAGTGTGTCATCTTGATGAAATATTCAATCTCTTTCCAGTTTCAATTTTTTTTAGCAGCGAGACCAGAGCCCCTAGGATATATTGATATTTGACTCTATTATTTCTTCCATCTTCACAGAATTTCCTGTGCCACTGGTTGCCATAAAAGCATAAAGCACAATAAAGCCACAATAAAACTTAACTGTTAGCAAGGTGTGCTTTCTTCAAATGCTTCACCCTTTTCCCCCCCTCTAAACATTATGAGGTTGTGGTCAAATGGTTCAATTTTTGTTTCAAGAGTCCAAAGTACTTTTTTTCAAAATATTTTATGTTAATTTTATTTTGCATTTTTTAGACAATGACTTTTCTGATGAGATCAGAGAAAGGTCACATTTTATATGTAAACTGCATTGTGGACAGTTACTCCAGTGTCAGATAAACTCTTCAGCAGGCTATTTGCAAGTGACCAGTGGGTGGTATTTTGGGGGTTCTTCTACCTGTTGAACTAACTGTTGAAGCCAAGCAATAATATGAGAAAACCCAGAAAAATTTCTTGGTCTTCTAATATTATTGCTTGGCTTCAACAGTTCTACATAGCACTCATTTTTTTTCATATTTCTAAGCTGAAATTGCTAGAAAGTGGAAGTGTGTGTGTGTGTGTGTGAGAGAGAGAGAGGGGGAGGGGGAGGGAGGGAGGGAGGGAGGGAGGGAGGGAGAGAGAGAGAGAGAGAGAGAGAGAGAGAGAGAGAGAACAGGGAGAGGGGAGACAGAACAGTACTGGAGGCCAGAGGAGGCGTGGCCAAAGCATTCCAACCTTAGAGATTAGAATCAGAATCGAGCTGGAAGGGACCTTGGAGGTCTTCTAGTCCAGCCCCCTGCTCAAGCAGGAGATCCTATACCATTTCAGACAAGTGACTGTCCAGTCTTTTCTTAAAACCCTCCAGTGATGAAGCACCCACAGTGTCTGAAGGAAAGCTATTCCACTGGTTAATTGTCCTCACTGTTAGGAAGTCTCTCCTTAATTCCAGGTTGCTTCTCTCCTTGATAAGTTTCTATCTACTGTTTCTTGTCCTGCCCTCTAGTGGTTTGGGAAATAAATTGAACCTCTTCTCTTTGTGGCAGCCTCTCAAATACTGGAATACTGCTATCATGTCCCTCTAGTCCTTTTTTTATTTAGACTAACCAAGCCCAAATCTTGCAACTGTTCTTCATATGTTTTAGTTTCCAGGCCTTTAATCACCTTAGTTACTCTTCTTTGCACTTTTTCCAAAGTCTCAACATCTTTTTTGTAATGTGGTGACCAAAACTGGATGCAGTATTCCAGGTGTAGTCTTACTAAGGCTTTAAAAAGCAGTCAAATTACTTCATGTGATTTTGATTCTATGCCTCTGTTTATATAATCTTTTTATAAGTCTGTTTATAGAAACTTTGGTGGTCTTTTAGTCCAAAGCCTTGCTCAGGCAGGAAGCCCTATACCATTTCAGATAAATGGTTGTCCAACCTCTTCTTAAAAACTTAAAATTGCTCCTTTGGAAAATAAGTTGACCCTCTCTTCTTTGTAGCAACCCCTCAAATATTGGAACACTGCTGTCACCCATAGTCCTTCTTTTCATTAAAGTAGGCATACCCAACAGCTGTTCTTTGTCTTAGCCTCAAGTCTTCTAATCATCTTTGTTGCTCTTCTCTGCACTCTTTCTATAATCTCAACATCTTTTTTACATTGTGATGACCAAAGCTGGATGCAGAATTCCAAGTGTGGCCTTACCAAGGCATTATCAAGTGGTGTTAACCTTTCATGTGATCTTGATTCCATCCCTTTGTTAATGCAATCTAAGATTGTATTGGCTTTTTTGGCAGCTGAATCATACTGCTGGCTTGTATTTAAATGATTGTCTACTAGAACTTCCAAGATCCCACTCACAATTACTACTATTGAACCAAGTATTACCTACTGTATACTATACCTGTGCATTTAGTTTTTCTTGCCTTTCATTTTGTTAGATAGAGCCCAATGTTCAAGTCTGTCAATATGTATCTTAAGCCTATCTTCTGGAGTGTTGCCTATTCCTGCCAGCTTGGTGTCATCTGCAAATTTGATGAGTTCTCCATCTATCCCCTCATCTAAATCTTTTATGAATATATTGAAGAGTACTGGACCTAAGGCAGAGCCTTGGGATATCCCACTTCATACTTACCTCCATGTAGATATAGTTCCATTGAGGACTAAATGTTGAGTGCAGTTGCTCAGCCAGTTAAGAATTCATCTGGTGGTGATGCTGTCTAACCCCCATTTTTCTATCTTATCAAGTAGTAGCTTGTCGTCTTCCTTATCAAATGCCTTACTGAAGTTCAAGTAAATTATATTCACAGCATTTTTCTGGTCCACTACTTTTGTCACTTTGTCAAAGAATGCAATAAGATTTGTCTGGCATGATCTGTTTTTGACAAACCCATGTTGGCTTTTGGTTATGTCTTTGTTTGCCTTTAAGAGTTTGCAGATTCGTTGCTTGACTATCTTTTCCAGAATCTTCCTAGGTATTGATGTAAGGCTGATAGGTCTGTAGTTTCCTGGATCCATTTCCCCCGCCCTTTTTAAAGCTAAGAATTACACCAACTGTTTTCCAGTCCTCTGGTAGCTCCCCAGTATTCCAGGATTTTTGAAAGATATGGTTTAGTGGTTCTGAGATTACATCTGTGAGTTCTTTCAGAATTCGTCTAGGGTGGACAGGATATTTGTTCACCTGGATAATTGTAGACCTAATAAGCCTATCAACTCTTTGGCCCTCATTTACAGTAAAAAGAACAATTAGTTAGCACTGAATCAACTGGAAAGGTGTCCAAATTTCTGTACCTCTCATATATGTTGCTGACTTACTTTGAATCTGTAAAGAATTGCATATGAATACAGGTAATCCTTGAGTTACAACAGTTCATTTTAGTGACTGTCTGAAATTACAAAGGTGTTGAAAAAAATGACTTTGACCATTTTTCACACTTACGACAAGTGCAGCATCCCGATGGTCACATGATCAAAATTCAGATGCTTTGTAACTGATTTATATTTATGATGGTTGCAGTGTCCTTGGGTGATTACCTTTTTCAAACTTCTAACAAGCAAAATCAATGGGGAAGCCAGATTCATTTAACAATTGTGTTATAACCACAGTGATTACTTACAACAAATGTGGCAAGAAAGTTTGCTAAATGGGGCAAAGTTCTCTTAATAACTGTGGCACTCAGCCCCAGAAATTTTGGGCTCAGTTGTGGTTGTAAGTCAAGGACTACCTGTAGTAAGAATGAATTCAAGATTGAAGAAAGATGAAACGTGTAACTTAGTGCATGAAGAGGTTGTGTCAGCAGTTCTTCACAATTGGACTTGGAGTGCCTAGCGTTTTGCAGGCAAAGTTTATACATGCAGACAAACAAACAGGTACTAATGTCTATATCTATATTTATGTTTTTTGTGTAGTAAGTGTTCATGAAAATGTTAAACTGCTGTTTTTAAGCAAACAAGAAAATGCAATATTAACTTATTTTGATAAAATTACTTTGTGAAAGCACTTAATCCTCCTAGGGAAAAAAGCATGTTTGCCAAGATGAAAAAGATTAGTCTGCAGAAAGGTACCACAATTAGAACAAGATATATACAGACATTACACACACACATACATATGTTAGTTTGTGTATAACTTTTTCAATTTGAAAAAGAATTGTACAGAATGGTAAAATGAAGTAAGAAGTCTTTGCTCAATCACAGGTGGCTAGTGTTCACAAAAGTATTCTAAAGTAAGTGGAGTACATGCAAACATATCGTTTATTTTTGTCATCTGGTTTGTCTTAATCATGATCTAAAAATTCATTTATAAGCCTGTATACAAAATGCCATGTTTATATCAATATCATATGCTGCCTGCTTGAAACAGTACACATTAAAATGAAGAACAGAAATCTGTGTAATGGTCAAAGACAACCAATAACAAAACCACTAAATTCTAGTTGTCAAACATAATTTACTATGTATATTTCTTCATTTCTTCTGATAAAACAGAAATTATTAAAATTAAAGTGATATGGGTGAGTGTTTACGGCTTCCTTTAAAACTCTGACTTACAGCAGTATCTATTTAAGTTTAAGACAGAAAAAAAAAATCACACAGAGAGCTCTATGCAATGGCCTGGTGACTTTTTATCCTCCTGTCAAACCTCAGCAGTTTTATTTGCGGTGATACATGCTGAAGAAGGTTGGAGGTTAAAGTTGATAGGAGGGCCAACAGGAACGCCAACTAACTTCTTTCCAAAGATTACATCTCTTAATATATTAGTGCATGTTGGCAGCTGCTGCTGACTTTACAAGTACATTTTATATACTCATTAAACCAAACCCCAAATTCTAGATCATATGAATGAAGTAAATACCCTTGAAGCTTTTATCATAGAGACTTCTAATATTACAATCACATATGCTAGAGTTGTACAATGATTGTTGAATAACTGTTGCAAAGCTAAGTCATTTTTTTAATAATTTTCAGAAAAGATTACTAATATAAGTGAGTTTAGAAGCTTCTCTTCAGAGAAGAAAATAGAACACTGGAATAAGGCTTCATTCAATTCACAAGCCAGATGTTGAACCAAGATTTTGTAGCCGGGCATTTTGCAAAGTAGATGATGCAATTTTAAATCATTTCTTGGCTTTGAGTTTCAGATGCTTTAATAGAAATCTCTATTGGCTATTTTTTGTTATCACTTCATTCTTTCAAGAGCAATGAGTTTGTTAAGACAGATTCGTTTCATAGCACTGAGTGGTAGAAACTTCCAGTATGGCTCTCTGTGCTTTACTGTTAGATTCCTATTGGAGGGCCTACTATGCGAACCTGGTTCCTGAGTTTCTATGTGGAAAGTGACCACTGGACAGCAAAATTTTTCTGTGCCAGAATTTTAACAATTTTTAATAATATTTAACAATAGTTTAAATTATATGCTGCTATATTTTAAAATAAAACCCCATAAACATGTAAAATATTCAACATAAAATAAGCACTAAGTGCCAAGAGTAAAACAACCAACTCAATAACAAACATTATTTAAAGTTTTTCTTTCAGATTTTAGTGAACCATTATATAAAAGTTGTAAATAAATATGAATTGGTCATACTCCAGTCATTTAAAAACATGCTGATTTAAAACTACAGCTGAGGCTGACACAGGCTGACTCAAGCTTTACCAAAATCAAGAAAATGTAAACAAAGAGTTAATAATGTTTCATGACTAATAATGATTTTTCTGAAATATTAATAATCATAATCCTCTGTGCCCCAGCAATGTTCTTAGTATTTGGGTGGAAGATCTAAAGGCCAATAAAAATGCTTTATTATGTTAATCTTACACTGTACTTACAAAGCACTATCCTGCTACAGGTATTATCTTTCTTTTCTTTCCCCCCCTTAACTACCGTATTTGCAGCATTTAAAAAAAAACACCTTTCATTAGCCTTTTAAATCGAGTTGGATTCTTTATGCTGAATTGTAATAAAATGGATTCTTCTCATATACCCCCTTGCTGGCAATTTAAAATGAAGAGTGTGTATTAAAAGTGGAGACAGCAGTCAATCAAATTATATTAACTACATTATTTGTTTCTGGCCCTTGGCAAATGTTCTAGGTTACCAGCCGACACCCTTCCTGTTCTTAAGAAGTGCTTTATGGTTATTTGTTGTCTTATTTTGAAAGAAGACTTTGAGGTTCTTTACTACTTTGAAAGGGTTAGCTTTGCTTCTGCTAACATGCTTTGCCATGATATTCTCAAAACAATTGAACCCACTCCTTTGACATTTATTTAGAATGAAATTTATCAGAGGGAAAATATGGTTGATTTCTATATGTCTACTGATGAGTCCGATCAACAGACAGATATTGTAGAGATAAATCACATTTACACACCATTCAAAAGAAACAATTAAAAAGCTAAGATGGAAGCCAAAATACAAGAATGTATATTCTTCAGCAACCAACACCCAGGTAAGCAGGGATTAACACCAGACAAACAATTAAGCTGAAAACAATATCCAGTCAAGTAAATATTACAGAAAATTACAGCCCCACCAACACTGGTAAACTACTATATATAAACACACAGCAAACCCCACACTCATTAGTTCTGTTGATGCTACCTAGTCAGATAATAAAACATCTGCAAGCAAACAACCAAGCTCAGAGAGCACCAAGGACTCAACCGAAATTATTTATTAACCTACATAATTCTGATCAATGACTATTGTGAAGAACAAACTATAGATTTTTATGTACAAAATGTTTTAGAAGATTCATGCCAAGAAGTTATATAAAAGTAAAACTACCTTATCATCCCTACTCCCACTCATGTGGATAGAAAACTGAAAAAGATAAAAATATAGTATTTATAATATGAATATTATATTAAAATCAGATTGTCTGATTAAATATGAAAGGAATGACAGAAGTAGTGAAAAGAAGGTAGGAAGTCTGTTAAGAAACATTGAGTATACACAGTTCTAAGAGTTCAGCTGTCAATGTTGAACTGCAGAAAACTATAGGGATGTTTCTATAGAAGTGGAATTGGCCTTTAATGCACCCACTGAAGCAATATACATGATGGAGGACTAAATAGAAAAAAATGGCCATCTCAGAATGGACAATAGGATAGTTTTAGATTATTTGTTAGCATCACTGGACATGTTTTAAAATTAATGAATTGTTATTGAATAAATTCACTCTATGCTTGGATTATCAGACCATAGTAAAATGCAAATATTCACTGTACTAATTAGATCATATAACAGAATTATGGTATAAAAAATCCAGAAATTCCAGGAAATTAAAGGAACAGTACACTCACATTGGAAAAACATTATTAAAACTAATAGAATAACAATTCCTGTATAGAAAGAATAAGTGTAACTTTACACTTATTAACAGTTAAGAGAAGGCTTGCATTACAACCTTTGTTTGAATTTTTGGAGGAAACATATGTATCGGTTATGTGCAAAAGTATTCTCTTCAAAATAATGGGCATTAAATAAAACCTTCAGTATTTTAAAGTGAAGAGCTATGCAAAGTAATTTGAAAAAGTATAGCACACATCATGCAACAGCTGCGAATCCACAGGCCTATGGAAATACTAGAGTACAGTTTTTGAACTGACCAATCTTGCAAGAGACAATGTACTTTAATAAAAGCAAAAGCTATACTAAATCTGACAGAAAGTATTTAGTAAGTATTCTATACTTTCTAAATTGATAAAATATGTGCTAGAGAAAAAGCAGATATTCATGCTTCTATTCAACAAACTAAATGTGCATACTACATGTTTATTGCATGAAAATTGAACAGAAGTCCTTGAGGAAAACTAGTTACATGTACGCACATACATTCAGTTCAGCAGCTTGGTGGAAAAAGAATTTACAGAAAAAAGTTAAAATGATAATAGTTAATTAGTGATGCAATAATGCAGCACAAGCTAATAAAAGGAATGTTTCTTATGTAAATTATATCATTGTACAAAACTTATAGAACTATGTTGTATTTTATTATCCTGAGTTAGTTAAAAAATTATTATAATCTTCAAAGCTTACTGATATATGAAATCCTTGAGATTATGAAAATATATTTTAAAAATGCAAAGTCCAAATTACACTTAGAAATTATATTCAATAATGGATTCAGAAGCAATTCACACTAGAAGCAGTATGCTGGGAATACAGTATTGTGGAAATGAATGTTGATATCATTACTGTTTGCAGACTGGCTTTCGCTAACTATTTCTTCTTCTTTTATAGGGGCAATCAACCCTTAGTGGCCCCAAGATCTTATTTTATTTGGCTTTGAAGGCAAGTTTTGGGCAGGACCATGAATGGCAATTGGCAAGACTTTTTTTTTTAATTAAAAAGTCATTAAAATCAAAAACTAATTCTTTAGAAAGAGTGGATTCTAAAAGCAGTCTTTGTCACTAAAATAAAGGAGAATGTTCTAGGTGCCATGTTACAGGACCTGGAATCTGTCCAAGTATATTTTTCAGCTGTCCAAGTATATTTTTCCTATGTCGATTTTCGGCTCAATGTCACTTGTATATTTTACTGATCCTTAGCAAAACATTATAGATTTGAATGGTTTGTATTAATAATGCTGTATTTCATATAGGTCATCATTTACCTATTAGGGTACTTTAAAATGATCCAGGAAATGGAATATTTGGTATGTATTGGTTTATTATACCAATTAAGAGGGTCTTCTAGAAACATCAGTGTTAAAATTATAGCCCAAATGAAATTTATTCAGGAACTTAATTAGTTAACACAATATACGGTTCCACAAACATTAGACTATCTAATACAATATAAAGCGTTCCACAAACTTCAACAAGCATTTCAGACAGAGATGGAATATAATCTCCAGTTGACAGACAGTGAGATTCTCTCAAACTTTGTAATGATTCAAATAGTACTATGTCCAACTGAGGATTCTTTTAAAAGTATAATATTAATATTAAGAAGCACATATTATTCTCTATAACACAGAACAAAGATTTAGGAATCATAGGAGGTCTGAAGGATAATGTGGGATCATATCATGAAAAAGTATGTTTTCTCTAAAATAATAATTAAGATTTTTTTAAAAATAGTATCCCTTGCTTTTAAAATAACATTGTACACGTTGTTGTTATCCATTTTAGCAACCTTCTTTTTTCTCTCAATACATTGAATTTATTTTCACCTTCTTTCTTGTAATTTATCAAGTCCCCCTTTTTTTTTTTTTTGCTTTTGGATACTTTTGTAATGCAAAGCTGACTGCCGGCTGCCTGCAATTTGGCAGTTCAAATCTCACCAGGCTCAAGATTGATTCAGACTTCCATCCTTCCGGGGTTGGTAAAATGGGGACCCGAATCGTTGGGGGCAAACTGGGGGCAAATGCTGACTCTGTTAAACCGCTTATTGAGAGCTGTAAAACACTGTAACGCAGTATATAAGTCGAAGTGCTATTACTATTGCTAAAAAGTTCACCCTGGCTGAATGCTGCTAAAATCATTACATCAAAAATATCTGATGTGTTCTCCTCCCCTTACATAATAGGTCTACAAGTATCTACACGTTATAAACTTTCTGAAAAAATACTATATTTCATTTAAAATGTACTTTTAAGAAGCTGGTTTATCTAAGAAAAATATATAACTGGCAGATAATTTAATATTAGGTTATTACAAAATTAGATGGTTAGTGTAATTGATACCATCGGCCAGACAATGTCAGCTGGTGACCCCCAGGGGGAGAGCCTTCTCTGTGGCGGCATCTGCCCTCTGGAACGACCTATCCCCAGAGATACGTACGATACCAGACCTCCGGACTTTTCGTCGGGCCCTGAAAACACATCTATTTCATCTAGCCGGACTGGCTTGATCCCATCCTTGCAGTTTTAATTTGTAATTGGTTTTAACTGGGTTGTTTTAAATTGATGGCCAAAATTATTTAATGTCTTTTAAACTGCTTTTAAATTTTATATGTTCTGTTTTACCGTGGCTGTTCACCGCTCTGAGTCCTGTTGGAGAAGGGCGGTATACAAATTAAATAAATAAATAATAATAAATAATAAATTTTTCCTCTTCTTGCAGTGAAATTTTTCTTTCACAAGAAAGGCTGAGCAAAAGAGCCTGCCTCCAAACTATGAACACGCTGTTCATTTCTTAGTGTACAAAAAATCAGTTCAATTATGCATATTCATAAGCCTTCACATAAGCACACAGCTTTTTAAAAATGGCACAAGTGCTATTGCAAAAACTTTTACAATATAATTAAGAATAATATACTTGAAATTGTAAAGAAATAATAGAATGTGTTAATGAAGCATGTTGCCTCTAGTTTTCACCATACATAGGGCACTTTTAAACCAGAGTGTTTTAGCATGTCTTCTTTTGTATGTCTTGATTTAAAAAGCAGTGAGAAACTCATTTATGAGTGCACTCTATATAGTCTAATATCAACATTCATCTATGGTAAGGTGACCAGACGTCCCGCTTTTGGCGGGACAGTCCCGCTTTTGAGCAATTTGTCCCGCGTCCCGCGGCGTTTTAAAAAAGTCCCGATTTTTCATTCTGCCTCCTGAGTCCCGGCTGCCTCCTGAGTCCCCGCTGATGGCTAGAGGGAAAAAAAACTGTTTAAACTCTTGCCGCTGGGCTTCAAAGGGCCGACCTACAGCTGATCAGTGTTAAAAAAAAATGAGTAGACCCATGCCTGCAAAAATAGAAAAAACAGCCCCTACAGCTTCCGCTAGGTTAATTAGCTGCAAAAAGTTCCTGGAGCAGATTCCCCCCCCACAGCTATGCTGAAAACAAAGGCGAAAGCGAAAGTAAAGCTGCAACGTGACAAAATGAGGCAGAGAGAGATTTCTTTCTTTTTCTTTTTCTTTTTCCTCACCAAAAAAGGTAGGTGCAAAACTGCAAACAATGGGAAATTTAGGGCAAAAGAGAAGAGTTCAAGATTTTAAAACACAAAAGAAAAAAAGCTCTATTTAACTAGGGAATTGTAATAATTGAGATACTATTAATAATTGTATATTGTGTTGAAAGCAGAAATGGTTAAGTTGTGGTTTGGAGGAATATATGGGGGAAATTATTTGGTTTATTATTATTGGTAAATATAATTAATTGATTTGTAAGAAATTGGATTGCATGGAAATAATTGGAATATTCATGTTCATATTGATTAACATACAAAAAAGATAGTTATATAACTAATTGATTTATATTAAAATGTTGAATTTGTATTAAACAACTGTATTACATAATTACTACATAATTAACCAATGTGAGGATGGATATAAAAATAGATGACAATGGGAAGGGGTATAATATAGAATAGAAGGGAAAAATTGAATTTGATTAAGATTAGAGATGAGGATGAAGGGTAATATTGTTTTTTTTTTAAATAGATGAGGAATAAATATGGCAAAAAGGAAATATAGAAATTGTAAATTTAATTGAAATGACTAAACGCTGTTTAAATTTGTGAACCAGCCAAATATTCTGTTCAAAGAAAATACATTTTATGTTTGTATGTGTGTTTCTAATTATTGCTATTTATTCATATTTGTTCTCTTTTATTCTTTAAAGTTTAACAATTCATTCTTTATCTTAATATCTTTATATTTGCTTGGGGTTGGCTTTCTTCCCTTTCATCTTTTTTATTGTACAGCAATCTTTCTCCTCAAACCTACCACCTCTCTCTTTTCTTTCCTTCTTACTTTCTCTTCCCCCCACCCTCTTTTTCTCTTCCCTACTTCCTCTTCCTTTCTCCTTCTCCTCCTCTCTTCCTCCCTCTCTTACCTCACTGTCACGAGTGTTTCCAGGATTGCTGTGGCTATCTGCCTACTCACAAACAGTATGGTTTTAATCAAGCCATCTGCTGTTGGCAATTACCTGCAAGCCTTCCCCGCCCTAGTTAATTGCAGGTTAACTCCCTATATAAGCAAGGACCTTTCGCTTGCTACTTGGGCCTAGTCTTCTAGGCCTAAAACCACAGCTCCTGCAGGAAGCTTGGTGCCATGCCACAGATGGGAGAAGAATGCAGATAAGGACTCCAGATGTTACAGAGAGACTCCCACGGATGCTTGCCTTTTGCTGTTTTATAGCACGCAAGCTATCATCGGGACTGCTGTTGCTGGATCTTCTTCCTCCCACAAGCTTCAAGCAATGTTTGCTGTTTGAACTGATTTTATTTCAGGTGACTTTCAGCTGTGAAGCTCGTGCTGCTCCCACCATGATGGCCTTGATGATGTATCGACGCCGAAGCTGCTTACCTTCATGCTAGCTTTATTCTTTTGTGAACTGTTTCGGTATTGTGGAGAGGGATCTAGGGAGATAGCCTTGCTTCACATACCCAGATAAGACTTTGTTTTTAATGTGTTTTCTTAAAGACATAGTGCTTTTTAAATGTTTTAAAGTAAATTATATTTTTACACAAGACGCCTCTGTTAGAATCATTTCAGTCTCAGTGTGTTTACTCATGAGCTGGTTCAGGTCCGGGGTACCCCTCAACCCCATTTCGTCACACTCACTCCTACTCTAATTTCCATTCCTTCATCCCTCTCTATTGCTGTATCCTTTAATGCATATGGACTACTCAGAGGGCTGAAAAAGTTATTTTTGACTGGTCCTCACACTTTTGACCAGTCCTCGAACTTATGACTGTCCTTACATTTTTGCCCTATCTTGTCATCATGGTGAAGAGAAGCAGTTGTGAAATGAGTGACATGGTTGTTAAGAATGCTGCATGGGCATAAATGTGAGGATGGTCATAAGTGTGAGGACCAGTCAAAAGTGCGAGGACCTGTCAGAAATGACTTTTTTCAGCCCTCTGGTTAGTCCTTTTGTGCATATGGACTACTCAGAGGGCTGAAAAAGTTATTTTTGACTGGTCCTCACACTTTTGACCAGTCCTCGAACTTACGACTGTCCTCACATTTTACATTTTTGCCCTATCTTGTCACCATGGTGAAGAGAAGCAATTGTGAAATGAGTGACATGGTTGTTAAGAATGCTGCACGGGCATAAATGTGAGGATGGTCATAAGTGTGAGGACCAGTCAAAAGTGCGAGGACCTGTCAGAAATGACTTTTTTCAGCCCTCTGGTTAGTCCTTTTGTGCATATGGACTACTCAGAGGGCTGAAAAAGTTATTTTTGACTGGTCCTCACACTTTTGACCAGTCCTCGAACTTACGACTGTCCTCACATTTTACATTTTTGCCCTATCTTGTCATCATGGTGAAGAGAAGCAGTTGTGAAATGAGTGACATGGTTGTTAAGAATGCTGCATGGGCATAAATGTGAGGATGGTCATAAGTGTGAGGACCAGTCAAAAGTGCGAGGACCTGTCAGAAATGACTTTTTTCAGCCCTCTGGTTAGTCCTTTTGTGCATATGGACTACTCAGAGGGCTGAAAAAGTTATTTTTGACTGGTCCTCACACTTTTGACCAGTCCTCGAACTTACGACTGTCCTCACATTTTACATTTTTGCCCTATCTTGTCATCATGGTGAAGAGAAGCAGTTGTGAAATGAGTGACATGGTTGTTAAGAATACTGCACGGGCATAAATGTGAGAATGGTCATAAGTGTGAGGACCAGTCAAAAGTGTAAGGACCTGTCAGAAATGACTTTTCAGCCCTCTGAGTAGTCCCTATACACATAGCCATGGCCACCCGGTCACATGACCAGCTAGCCATGCCCACCCAGTCACATGGCCTCCAAGCCACGCCCACAATGGTGTCCTTCTTACCAATGTTAAAATCTGTTCACCTTACCCTATACACATAGTCATGGCCACCCGGTCACATGACCAGCTAGCCACGCCCACCCAGTCACATGATGAGCTAGCCATGCCCACAAAATAAGCCACACCCACAATGTCCCTCTTTACCAATGTTAAAATCTGGTCACCTTAATCAATGGAGAATTTTTGTTATCACTTTAAAGTTCACTTTTTCTATTTATCTGAAAAGACGATGGTACTGATTTCAACATTAAAGAAAGATTTGAATGAAATTCTAAAATTTAAACATGGCTCTTTTCCATACCACAGTTTATAGGAATGCAGAGAGGACGCTATCTAATGTTTGCATTAGTATAGTATTAATCTAGAGAAAATTACATATTTTAATCTTTAGTGAAATCCCAATTCAGAGATGTTCTCTGAATTAGGTTCAAAGTTTAATTTAAACTAACTAACAAGTAAGAATTACATACATAGTTCCCTTTTCAAATATGAACCATTTTCAAGAGTTAAAATCAAGTAGTTATAATAAATACTTCTGATTTATATATATATATATATTCAAGCAGGAAAATTGAGGTTATGCAGAATAATTTTCAATGAAAAATTAAATAGAGCTAATTGAAAATTATTGGAGATTTTTTGTAAACTTAAATAAGTTAGTCTACAAAACTGACATTTGTATAATAAAGTAATGATTTGGCATTAAATACAACAGTTACCTCTACTAACTGAAGGATTAAATCAATGAAAAATACTAAAGTTTACTTATTATGTAGTTTATTTAATTTGAATTTCCAAGTCTTACATTATAAAAATTTTAATGTACTTAATGTTGTATTCAAGTATTTTTGTATAATAAAATATATAATAGATTTGCTTTTTAATTAGCAGTGCACTTTTCAAAAAGGATTACATTGTGATAAAGTGAAACAAAGCCATGTGACAAGCTCAGTAGCAGTTTGAGATAAAAATTTTAAAACTCTAGAGAGGAAATTGAAAGTATAATGCGTGATGGGCAATTAAGGATATATTTTGACAATTCTAAGTGGTCAAGTTTTAAAAGTATGACACTGAAACCTTAACCTATCCATATAGTAGTGATAAATGAGGCATTTTGTGTCATTACAGTCCCATAAATCACTTTCTTTAACTGCTGATGGCTTTTATCAGATCTAACCTTTTCAAGCTTCTACCAGAGTGCTAACATTTTCAACTCTGACATACGTGCAGTTTACAAATTCTGCAGCTGATTAACTCTGGACAGAAATTCACTGTCATCATTGTCTTTATTCAAGTAAAGATTCAGATCCTCAAAACTCATAGGCACTCTTGGTGTACACACAAACAAAAAAACCTTCTCAAAAATACATAAACGTTGTGGAATTCAAACAAATATGTTACTTTGGAATCGCTTTTTTATTATTTTATTTTCAATTCTGTTTTTAATCATTAATAAATATTAAACAAGAGTATTAGAGCATTAGAAAGAATGTGATAACAGTAATATGATGGTCTGCAATTAAAACTGTGCAAGTTTACTAACAGGTTGTATACTTTTCTTTCTAAAAATAGAAGTTACATAAAATTGCAAATCAGCATTTTTTAAAGTTTTAAAAGTAAGCATCTAATACATGCCCTCTAAAAATCTATGTGGAAATGGAGTAATGTAACAGTAAGAATGGTAATAACGATGTATAAAGCATATTTATACCCGAAGAAAGCAATGTAGAAAAACAATATAAAAACCATGATTCCCATCAGATGTCAGAAATAACTGATTATGCCATTATTCGTGTAATCTTGAATCTTTACAAAATTAAAAGTACTTATTGTAGGAAATTATTAGCATCTGTCATTCCAAATGTAATTACAAAAAGGTATATATAAATTTTGATAAACTTATACATACTGAGATAAATAGAGTCAATGCAAATGCAATGCAGAGTAAAGCAGTCTTCAAATTTAAGGTGTTATTGTCTTCAATAATGCTGGTCAGTTTGAAAATCTTTATGTTTGTGAGGAAGATTCCCATTTTATATAGGATTAGATTTATAATGAACTAATACATCTGACCTAAATAATAAACGTGAAGACAGACTCTGACCATACAACTATGAATGTCTACAGAGATATTCCTGTGGCATATTGCCTCTTTCCAATAGTCTTTTAATGTCATTATCTAAATCTATCCTCAATAACCTTTTTAATTTCACTAATAATATCACACATGCAAGAAGTTATAGAACTAGAATTCTGATATAAATTTAGAGAACCTTATAAGTATTCATGACAACAGAATATTTATCATTTAAAATACTGTAAAACATATGATTTCTTGGTTGCTATATCAAAGACTGGTGATGGATGATTCTATGCTAACCAAACAATCCAGAGGGAACACAGATGTTTTACTATTCCCCTTCAAAAAGAACAAAAGATTCCAAATCTGCTTTATATGCATCTGTGGATTGAAATGTTCATAATATATATAAAAAATTAAACATAGCCAGTTAAATAACATCTAAACAAAGTAACTATACATAACAAGATGGTTTTTTCTGCATTTAAATTTACACGAATGTCCTTCAAACATACAATGATGCCTCCCTTTGTTCTCTGCTTTTCTGCATCCCTACTCTCAAATATCCTTCGATATTTGAGGTAAGCTCAGATAAGCTTCTGACCTTCTATAAGAACTTTAAGTGTGCATGTGTGCATTCACAAAAAGTAGGAATCAGGTTCATCAGTGAGTTTCATTCTACTGGCAGCTTTCATTCTACTGGTAGATGGTCTTTGTTATAGGATTACATACATGATAGCTGATCCAAAGATCTGTTTTGGAGTCCCTCTCTTGTCCTTGCATTGGCAGCTGCTTTTCAGATACACTAAAGTAGTCTTGCTCAAAAGCTACATTAACATTGCATCAGAAATTATTTGATGGCACATGAAGAAAAAAAACTTCATGGCCTCTCAGCAATTCCTTTTTGTCAATATATCCAAGTCAATTGGATATACTCACAGGAGATATCTACCGAATTCAATTGTTTTTTGTGTTGAGAATAGATTCCATGAAAACTAATGGGACTTGAAACCTCACTAATCTGAGTCACAGGGATTTTGGTGGCTATATCTAAGTTGAATTTTATTGGAAGTGTTTAATTTATATTAAATTCTTAAGCACTTTTTCTAATTTGAACCAACCTCCCTTACTAATACAGGTATATGCAAACTAGGCAAATAAACAATTATTCACTCTCTTTCTTCTCATCCCCAACCTTAAATCTTAAAGGATGTGACTGAAAACAAAGAAATTAAAACATTGTCTCAAGACCTCCAGATCTTCATCTTTTAAATAGCTATGTATAAGGATATTGAGTTAAATAATATTTGAGGCTATATCCTGATCAGATATCATTTATACTTAGTCTGTCTGATGCAGTGGTGTGTTGCTCCCGGTTCTGTCCAGCTCTATAGAACTGGTAGTAAAACTGGCAGGAGGCCCTGCCCACCTGCCACAATGTCATTATCATGCGCTCCCATTGTGAACCAGTAGTAAAGGTAAGTAGAACCCACCCCTGGTCTGATGGTCTCCTTAGTTCTTGCAAGGAAAAAATGTCCAGATGTGAAATAAAATCTGAAAAACTGCTCATTAGTCACCAATACGTTTTACAAACACTTTATATAATATCTGATGTACTAGTCATATCTTCATTTTATTTGTTTTCCATCTAGTCCAAGATTCTGTGTTTTTGATTCTCCTATAAAAAAATTCCAAACATTTAATTGTACAGATTTCTATTTGTTAATTTAAAAGGAGAAGAGATATTTTAAAATTCCTTCAGCACTTAAAAAAAAAAAATCAGTGGATGTGCAATATAGTTTATATTCAGTACTATGTGAGAATAATTTTTATGCAACTTTATAGTTAGAAAGATAGATAACTCAATTATTTGATCATCTATCAAAATATTCAGATGTAGAAGAAGCTCTAAAAAGATTGATGACTGAGAAAGTCCACTGATTCTCCAGCTATCATATTCATGCACTTGACTAGACAACATTTTTCGCTGGCTTCACAAGCAAGCTTCATTACCCATCACTCCACTGAAAAGAGTTTATTATGCGGCTGCCATCTTGGGGAGACTATTATTTAGATGATAAATGTTGGGAAGGGGAAGTGTCTAGCCTTTTTTTAAAGATGAGCTTTGTGACAGAAAAAACAAACAGCATCAACATTCCTAATTAACTTAAATTTGGCAGATACAAATACAGGTCTGTATAACTACTGTACGGTAATGGAATTGCTATCTGAATTTTACAGTTAATCTCTATGGTGTAAATTAAATTAATTAGAAATGCTACACCTTTTATTAGCTTATTGCTTACCGACACTTATGAACAAGTGAACTTTTATTTTAATTTAGGACAATTAACCGTATTAATTTAACAAATTAAAAATTGTGAATAATATATATCATATCACAGGCTTTTAAATAGTACACTCTTTTGTTCTTACTGAATTGTTATCTGGACTATTTATGTGCATTCTATTTCTAAAATCACCAATTATTTATGGATTTGAGTTAAACCCCTATACCTAGCATTTGCCATACATATTACAGGTCATCCTCACGTAACAAGCATCTGTTCAGCAGCCATTTGAAGTTAGGAAAGTGCTACACTAATGGTAGTTCAAAGCAGTCCTCAAAGTTACATCCATTGCTGTGTTCCTGCAGCCATGTGATCAAAATTTCAGACACTTGGCAGTCTGCCCACATTTATGACTGCAGAGTGCCTCCCTTCCTCTCACCTGCATATCTCACCTCTATCTTTGCTGCTGCACAGAACCTGAAACATTGTAGGCTGTAGCAGGATGAAACCAATATTGTGATGTAAAATTGTCCTGTGCATCTGGGTATTTATATAGTAATTTCTTTATTTATCAAACTTGAATGCTGCCCATTTTGCTAAAGGCTATCTCAATGGTGAGATGATTGTGCCATATGGAAGGCAAACTGGGCTCAGCTATATTTGCTATTCCCAGATCTGAGCAAGGGCACTGTAACACAAGGCAGTGAAACTTCAATTTGAAACTGAGGTAGACAATACAACAGGAGCCAGTTTAAAAATTATAAAGCCCAAAAAGGAAAGACAGGCAAGCCCCCATTCTCTAAATGGAAAAAATGATAACTCATGGGTATGCTTATGACAGCTACTTGCCATAATGTGAAATACATATGTATAAATGACCATGCAATAGCTTTTTATAATATATATTGCAGTATAGTAAATAAAAAATTGTTTCTACAATTTTTATGTAAGGCTAAAAAAAAAGAATGCCAGATGTAAAGGCCAACTAAAAATTACAAGAAATGCTGAAAGTGAAAATTTTATAGAGATTGGTCTTCTTTGACACAGTGGATTGTCTGTTACCAGGCCTTTGGTAAGCATAGCAGGGTCTATGCTGTCAGCTTTTATTGTACATAAGCCTAGATGCTTGTCTAATCTGAATGAGAAATACCAAGGAAATTGAAACTGATGCCTTGCACTAACATATATGGATTCTAAAGTGTTCTGTCAATATTATAGGATAACCACCAATCGTTATACGTGCTTGATGAAATAAATAAAATAAAATAAATGTGACAACATTAAAGGAACAGAAAATAAAGGTAAATAATTTAAGCAATGTAAAAAATTATATTCTATTTTTTTTAAAAAAACCCAGGAAAATAAAAGAACTTATAAATGATTCCCATGAAACAGGCATGCCAATAAATAAAATGCTCAGTAACAAAAATCTGGAGAAAGAACCCTGAAAATGTTATTCATTGGCCAATGTAATCATAATTAAATTATTGTTGATTTGTTGTAACATTATTACAACTGAAGTAAATGGTGCTATTTGGTTTCAAAGACTCAAATATCATTTCAGATTATTTAATTTTTTATGGGAAGCAGTAAACACTATTTTAGAAATATAAAAAGGAAATAATTTGCTAGCATACATGTTCGAAAGAACAGTCTGCCCCAAATAATCTGGATTGTAGTCACACAACTGTGCAACTTATTTCATGCATTATCTATTAAATTAAATGTTTAAGAAAGCTATAATACTAACAGAAATTTTAAACAAAGAGAAATCTGTATTTTCACGAAGATAATAGACAGAACCTCTACCATAAGTGTTATGGATTATAAACTTTCTTTGGGAATATTGCAATTAATTTGCTATTGGGGAGATTCAATATTTTTTCCTCCACCCCAATGATTTCATGAAATAATACACAAATCCTAAATTCATCCCAGCCCAATTTCTAAAGTTACTAATTTTATAACAGGCATTTGCGTGTTACAGAGATAATATGAAGAATTTATGAATTTCCACAAGCAGTGGCTAGGTTAACCAGTCCTCAACCCCTAAGTGTTGGAGCAAGGTCAAAATGTTTTAGTACAATGCCAGCATGTCAAAATATGTCAACAAACCATCACACTGTGGGAAGAAGAATAACCTTTCAGATCTTTGTGTTTTGGCTGCCAATGAAGCTTTTGGATACTGGGTATGCATGAATAGTTTTCTTAGATACTTGACAAATATAACTCCCATGGTTTCTATTAAGCCAATATTTTAAAACCCCAAAATGCTAGTTGTAGCCACTGTGATAAAAAGGATGTCTTTCTTCTCTAACATCTAACCTTCAGTTAATAAATCAACTGATAACATTATTACTCAGGTATTCACTAGGTTAACTCAGTCTCTTGAATAAATTTGTGCTTATGTCTCTGATATAATGATGCATAGGAATTTCATCTTCAATATTGAAGATGAGACTTTATGTTTATTCTTATGCAGAAAAATAGTATTTTATTAGATACAATATAGCTCTAATCCTAATCTTACTTACTAGACAGTAATTATAGTATGAAGGAAGTTTGCAAGGCAACACTGAAAGCTGAAATTGTATAACTATATATACTGTATAACAATCCATCTTTACTCAAAAGAGTAAAGGAAATTGAAAGGATTCTAACATTAGCATGTTGTAATTACACTTTAAATAACTTTCTTACGAATATGCATATTTAGGACATTTCTATTAACTCTGAAGCGAACCTGGCTGAAACCATCTTTTGCTGCCTCATAGTTGCCACGAACTGGTGACATCTGGGGAGGGAAATATTTGCTCTTTTAATTAGGCTAAAATCTTTTAATTAGGCTAAAATCTTTTAATTAGGCTAAAACCAAGGAAACTTTTAGAGTTGGTTTTCCCTGGCTGTGCCAATATGATGTATCCAATAAACATGTTCTTTGAAGAATCTACCTGCCTCAGAGTTCTGCTTTTGGCAGATGATTTACTTAGAACGCTGACACATATCTCATGAAATCTTTTTATAAAAACTCTTGGGTGGATTTTAAATGAACACATTCTGACAATTCAGAATACTAGAGTACTGCAGTACTTTTTTCTTTCGAAAGTATACATTCAAAAGTATTAAAGATATCTAATTTATGATTAAAAATAGATTTCAGTAGATGGAAGGTTTGTTATTTATAATCAAAGAGTATAGAAGTGTTCCTCTCATGAGGAATTATCTAATATCAGTGTCAGTGATTTGTTAGTACATTCTTAAATTATTACAAACTATCTTCAGGTTCTCACTAAATATACAATCTAAGACACTCTAAATTGATGTACAAATAGGAAATATACAAACTGAATACATCTTTATATACTGTAAGCTTTTAGTGACAGTGTAGTTGCTGCATAGTAAGATGTTTGATTACAGAAATGCATTCATTTATTAATACAGAATATCAAAAATGGCGACTTTGCAAGTACATTTAAGTACAGCGAATTACATTATCATGCACTGATACTGTGTATTAAGCTGTGTAACTCTGTGGATTTATAGCAGAAGCTATTTGGGAAGCTATTTGCTGTTGGTGTATTTTTGAAGAAGTTGAATCTTTTCTTTACCTCAAACAACAATTGTACAATTCCAGGAAACTATTTATCAGCAACAATGTTCCCACACCCATTCCAAAGTACTGTGTTGCAAACTCTTGGTGCTTCCTACAAATGTATATATTCCTGGGGTGGTGTAAGTGTATATATTCTTGGAGTACTAGAACCTGAGTTCTAGTAAAGACACAGCTCCTTAAGGTAGAGTTAGCAGATGCATCACATGCCCATGACCCCTTCAAAATTTGATGTGTTGCACATTCCTTTTGTACATGTATAAAATAAGAAGTAAAGATATCAAACCTGAATAACATATCAAAAGTTTAGACCATCCAGGTAAAGGCACATATTCCATGTTCAATCTGTAGTTTTTCTACTCCTAACCTGTCAAGATCTCAAAGTTCAGCACTTGGATTGAGTCAGTAATGGAGAAATTGAAGATCTGCTGCTATTCACATTAGATAGTGCTATGCTAGAAGGGCCAATAGCCTTACTTAACATTACGCAAAAACCCAGCAACTCCTCATGATCTAACCGTAAGCTTACATTTAGAAATCTGCTAATTCCTTTTATGTTTTCAAATGTACCATATTTGGTACATTTATGGTGGGTTACACTGTACCATATACAGGCTCTATAATCTAGTGCTAACCAGAGTACAGTAATTATAGAAATACAATAATTTCAATCCTTTTCAAAATGAATCTCCTGCTTGTCTTTTGTCTGGAAAGATGAAACAAACAAGCATAATGTACTAATATTGACAATAATACCAAAGTTATATTGTCTATAGCTCATAAAAATGAAGATATACCTGTTCCAGTAGCTCCAAAACTGGTCATTTAAGTATGCTTGATGGCTGCATTCATCACCAAAAGAGGCTTTGCTTTCAATCCAATGAATGATGTGACCTTCTACAGCTAAAAAGAAAAAAAAAGTTATTCATGGTAATTTGAGGTTTTTAAGCAATTCTCCATTTTCTATTCAATTAATCCTGATGTCATGAATTTTCACTTTTAAAAGATGGTGAAATATTTTACCAAGGAAGGGGTTTGAAATACACCATGATTGGAAATCTGGAGAGAAAAGTACACGAGAGATGACAAGTACACAAGAGATGAATTGCTGCAGCAATTAAAATTGCTGCAGCAATTAATATCAAGGAAGAACATAGGGGCCGTGGTGGTGCAGTGGTTAGAATGCAGTAGTGCAGGCTAACCCACTGTTCACTCCAGAAGTTCTATCCTTACCAGCTCAAGGTTGACTCAGCCTTCCATCCTTCCGAGGTCGGTAAAATGAGGACCCAGATTGTTGGGGGCAATACTCTGTAAACCACTTAGAGAGGGCTGTAAAGCACTATGTAGCAGTATATAAGTCTACGTGCTATTGCTATTGCTATTGCTATAGAACTAAGAGACTGGAGGAGAGGAAAAGAGAAACAGGTAGATTTAAAGACAGAAATGAATAGGAGAAAATAGGTAGTACAGAAACTGGGCTATATGCAGGACACAAAAAAAAAGGGGGGGGAGGCAGGTGAAGCAGGTGGGAAGAGAGAATGCTTCTTTTTCCTGCTCCAGTTAAGAGAGTCATGGTCTGGACAGTTATTTCTTCTTTCCTGAACTGTTATGCAAATTTATTTCCTTATAGTAGCCAAGTCTGAAAAAGCCTTCGACTGATAAGAAAGGAGATGCTGAACTGTGAAAAATTAAGTTTGATGCTCAAGAATCACAGGATCTTTAGAAATAGGCATAAAAGATATTCAGAGCAAAAAGCCAAGGGATAGGGTATAACGATTGCTGTAAAGGTGTTTGGCATCATAACTAACAAGAAAGGAATGGGAACGCCAGAAAATAAGTAGAAAGGTATACTGAAATATTTATTTATTTATTTATTTTATTTATTTATTTTATTTATTTATTTTATTAAATTTCTATACCGCCCCTCTCCCGAAGGACTCAGGGCGGTGAACAGCCAGAAGATAAAACACAGGAAATACAAAATCTAAAATAAATTAAAACAAATTAAATAATTTAGGCTGAATTTTAAAATACCCCCATAATTAAACAAATTAAAAATTTATGTTTAAAATTTAAATTTAAAAGAGGAGATGATTTAGGCCAGGCCAGCTTGATGAAATAAAAACATTTTAAGCGCGCGACGGAAGGTGCGAAGATCCGGGATCCTCCGTATCTCCGGGGGGAGCTCGTTCCAGATCGTTGGTGCCCCCACAGAGAAGGCTCTCCCCCTGGGGGCCGCCAGCTGACATTGTTTGGCCAACGGCACCCGGAGGAGCCCCTCTCTATGCGAGCGTACTGGCCGATGGGAGGCTATTGGTGGTAGCAGGCGGTCCCGTAGATAACCAGGTCCTAAGCCATGGAGCGCTTTAAAGGTAGTAACCAAAACCTTGAAGCGCACTTGGAAGACCACCGGGAGCCAGTGCAGCTCGCGCAGGAGAGGTGTTACATGGGAGCTCCATGTTGCTCCCATAACCACCCACGCGGCCGCACTCTGCGCCAGTTGGAGCCTCCGAGTGCACCTCAAGGGGAGCCCCATGTAGAGAGCGTTACAATAGTCCAGACGAGAGGTGACGAGGGCATGAGTGACTGTGTGTAGA
This sequence comes from Pituophis catenifer annectens, assembly GCF_029215685.1. Lineage (NCBI taxonomy): Eukaryota > Metazoa > Chordata > Lepidosauria > Squamata > Colubridae > Pituophis > Pituophis catenifer. The sequence continues at coordinate 288,174,536 of NW_027256881.1, forward strand.
GAGTCCCGATCTAGAAAGGGACGCAACTGGCGAATCAGGCGAACCTGATGAAAAATCCTCCCGGTCATGGCCGTCAAGTGATCTTCTAAAGACAGCCGTGAATCCAGGAGGACGCCCAAGTTGCGAGCCCTTTCCGTGGGGGCCAATGATTCACCCCCAATAGTCAGCGATGGCACCAGCTGACTATATCGGGACGTCGGAAACCACAGCCATTCAGTCTTGGATGGGTTGAGCCTGAGCCTGAGCCTGTTCCTCCCCATCCAGATCCGTACGGCCTCCAGGCACCGAGACATCACTTCAAGGGCATCGTTGGGGTGGTCCGGGGTGGAGATGTACAGCTGAGTGTCGTCAGCGTATTGATGGTACTTCACCCCGAAACCACGGATGATCTCGCCCAGCGGCTTTACATAAATGTTGAACAAAAGGGGCGAGAGGACCGATCCCTGCGGCACCCCACATATGAGGGGCCTCGGGGTCGACCTCTGCCCCCCTGTCAACACAGACTGCGACCGGTCGGAGAGAAAGGAGGAGAACCACCGTAATACAGTGCCTCCCACCCCCAACTCTTCCAACCGGTGCAGCATGATACCATGGTCGATGGTATCAAAAGCCGCTGAGACATCTAACAGGACTAGGACAGAGGAGCAATCCTGTCAGCAACTTGTCAGACTGTTTTTTTTTTCCTTCCTTCCTTCCTTCCTTCCTTCCTTCCTTTGCAGTTTTTTCTATTGCAGTTGCATAGAATTAATTTTTATACTAGGAAAAAATGTACAGTCTGTTTTGGTGGAAAGCCAAGATGATTAGAGTTTAGGTAATGAAGCTGTACTCTCTAAATGCTTCTTTTCTACAGAAAACGACTACATCATTTATTACTTGTTTTTATGAAATGTTGATTGCTTCATCACACTGATTAATTTATAACTATTTAAGCATGTATTTATTCTGCAACTGTTTTCCTCATTGCAAGACTATTGTGATGTACTTCAAATCTCAGATGACAATCTAGAAATTGCAGAGATGATTCTAGAAGATGATACACATTTTCTGGAAAATCATACTGGAACAATAATGTAGTATTCACTGTGTTAATATATGGCAAGGGAATCCTAGATTTAAACTCTCACAAGATTTTTTTTCCACGAAAACAAGTGTCGGAAAACTATAAAGATTGGCATCAGATTCTTAAAGGAAATATATATAAATGTAATAAATAAGCAAGCAGAAAATAAGATCCTGCAAGAAAGCTGAGTTGGACTAGACAGCTTTCGTTATTTTTCAAGATCTCCATGTAGCACCTCTATTCAGCAAGCTATGCTGGCTCTCAGTAAGCAACAGGTCCAATTTATCATCTGTAAAGTCCCATGTGGCCAGATTATCTGTAAAATCACTTGTCTTCTGTTGTTTCTGTTTGCCCCATCAAAATCAGCTGGATTGGCTCTGATCCCATCTAGCATACCATCTTATGGGATCTAGGAGTCAGTCGTTCCCTCTCGGTCTATAGCTTCTGCCCTGTGGAACAACATCCCTTCAGAGGTTTAAACAGTTTTGATACTATTGGACTTGGATGTTTCCGCAGGCATTTGGGCTAGCTTAAAAGAACCCTGTGATTAGTTATACTGTAGTCTTTTTGACTAGAGGAGGAATGATTTTTCAACCTCAAGCTTGTGTTATATTATTGTTTCTGGAGACTCAGAAATTGTTTTATTATTTTTCTGTTTTCTTACCATCTGTACACTGCTTAGGGTTACTCTTGCGAGAACCCTATAGATTGTCAGTACCTACATACATTTCTATTAGCTTTGGAATTCTCTTCTGTATGTAAGAGTCTGGTCCAATGAATCACCATGGAGAAACATGGGACATTTTGGTAAAATACAGCTGGATGTCTTTGATCTAACTACCAGTTAAGGGAACTTTTTTGGTTTCTGTTATGCAGTCTATCATTAGCATCATGGTGATAAATGTAATTTTTTAAAATAAGCATTATATACTGATTTGGATAATAACTGTTTTATATTTTTACTGTTTTACTCGATTGTTCTGCACCACTCAGAGTAGCTTTCTGTGAGATGAGCAACTATATAAATTTTATTAATAAATACAAATAATATATTACTACATTTGGACATTGTTTCTGCAGGAAATGCAGCTATTTGGCTAAAGACTATCTTGACAGTGAAATCTTAAAATATTTTTCTTCTCCAACAAAGAAATCTAGATTTTAGAGAAAAAATATACAATCAGTTTGTTCATGAATAAGGGTCTAATTTATTATGTACAAGTGATTGCATTCAAACAGATCACTTCCCATAATACCGTTTCCCTGAAAATAAGACCTCCCCGGATAATAAGCCCAATTGGGCTTTTGAGAGCATGCGCTAAAATAAGCTCCCCTGAAAATAAGCCCTCCCCGAAAATATTTAAATGCATGTGCAGCCAGTCCCCGCTATTTCCTCTGGTTAGGGCTAGGGAAACAGAGCTGGAAATCAGGTAAGATGGCAAGAGGAACCCCGTCTTGCTCCACACACCCCAAAATAATAAGACCTCCTTGAAAATAAGGCCAAGCGCTTATTTCAGAGTTCAAAAAAATACAAGACAAGGTCTTATTTTGGGGGAAACACAGTAAATTCTTAATGGAACTGGTTCACTACTGTGCATATCTTCAACGTTATGATTAAAACATATCTGGAATAATTCTACTAAGATTGCTAGCATTTAATATAAACAACTCAATTAGAAAAACAAAAAGCATCATGGACTTACCAATTGGCACTTCTAATATGAAGTCTGGTGTTTTGTCATAACCCTTTGCACGTAACTGATCTTCAGCTATAGAGAGAATAGATGATATAAACAATAGTATTATTCTATTAGCTGATAGAAAAAATAATTAATTCTCTTTTGAACAAAGATACAAGAATTACTAATGCACTCATACATATCCTTCTAATGCATGCAATGCTGTGTCAGTTTAAATGAACCTTCTTGGTAAACCTGAAACATGAATCTAAAAATGCTTCTTTGCCATCTCTGCATTTTTATGCCTTCATTATAGACATCATTAATTCAACCTGTCATATTGTACTTTGTTTCTGAAAAATGTTCAAAATAAAGAAATATTTTACTTGACTGAAGCTCCTGCAAATACCTTTAAGAAACCGCTAGTGTTTCTGCAATGAAGACATGTTATACCTTTATCTCAATCTAGATTTTCATTAGAAATTAATATTTCAGTTTTCACTGAAAAATTATTATACAACATAGATACAGATGTTATCCCAGAGTTTTTGGTATGACATCAAGCACTGCACTGATAGAAGGGAATTTTAAGAGGCTGACTTTCCAAAATTATACATTCCCTCACAATCTCTCTCCCCACATCTCCTATTCAATAGGCATAAATCAAAGAGTTATTGTGAATGGAAAGATCTGTAGTATACAGCATCTTATCAATGAATCTACATCCATCTTCTGAGGCTCTTCCTCAATTTGGTAAGATTCCTGTCAGTATTACTTAATAGGAACCATGGCCAAAAGTATTTCTTACCTTTTTACTGATCACTAAGACATAGAAGAGAAAGAATCTGCGCAGTTTTTATCTGCCTGTTCTCCTTAGTCTACTTAGACTCAGGGTATCATGGAATACAAGAAAAAATGTTTTGAAAAATGTATTTGGTATATTATTGGAATCAATTTTGAAAGGATGTTGCGTCATCTACTAGTTTCTCTAGCTGAAACATCCAGAGGCTTTAAAATATGTTTATCTCTTTCATCTAGTGGTTTGTGAGGGAGAATTGATCTTATTTAAATGGTTTACTAATTTCCATTATTTCACTAAGGAAAAACTAATTAGAGCCATGTATTTTCCTGAATGCTTAAGGTGTGGATGGAATGAGTAAACTGATTTAATCTTTTCTTTATTGTAGTTCAACATTAAAATATCTTCTTGCATTCTTTGTCGTAAAAAATAAAGTAAATAAAGGATATATTTCTGAATGCACGTGATTAGTAAACCCATAACATTAATTTCATGAATTCAGAATGAATATGTTTATTTTTTGACAGAATTGTGTTTTGCTATATAATTTATCTAACAGTATCATAAGTTTAAGTTATCCTTAACAATTTGACTAAAGAAATTTATTTAAATCAAACTTGGTTTCTGTCTTTATTAGAAAATCATAAGAATACAATTAAGGAATAGATGTCTCCTACATAAATGATAAAAAATAATTGTTATAAAGTAATCATGCAGAGATGTGTTGCTGCTTTTTCCTTCAGTCCTGCTATTAGTACCTCATAGTTATTCTCATTTAATCCTAATATTCTTAATCTTGTTATTATAGAATCCAAGAAACAGATTGGATCACAGCTGCTATAATTAGGCATTTTTGTTTTAAAATAGTTTTTCTATTATTTGGGTTTTGGTTGTATTTAAACTTTTGCTTCAAAGCCTTCATTATTAAAATATACTTTTTCATACTGAGATGTTATCATTCCACACAACAGTTCTGAAGAATGAGAAACATATCATGCTTTAAGACAAATGGTGCTTTAAGTAATAATAACCAATGCATGGAAGTGTTAACTATAATACTCTCCTTACATATGTTATCATTTAATATAATTCTGATTAACAATACAATGCAGGAAGGTTTAATATACTGTAAAAAAAGAAATAAACTTCTAAAGAAACTAGTGAATCCCTCTTGTAGAGATTTAATACATGAAGCATTATAAAGCTAATATTTCTTATACTTCCTTCTAAGTCTCCTAAGACCTAGACTATGGCTAATATCTCATGACACCAAAAGTAATACAACAACTGATATTAAAGCATTTTTCCCAGCTACTTATTCTATAAAATATTAATTACTTGCTTGTGCACATGCAGTATAAAGTATTAGATAACTGAGTTCCTGCTCAGGTCTAAATCAATAAAAGATAACATGCACTGCATCAATCATTTCTTAGTCTCTCTTTACTACTTAATATATAGGATATCTGTAGAGACTTTTTTGGAAACAATTACTGAGATTTCCAACATTTAGGTATTAGATTATAATATAAAAGCTTACCTAAAAATGATATATTTCTCTCCAGAAGCATTTCTTGCAGTAAGACTTCATGTTCATATCCAATTGCACTGATAGTTTTCCATTAAAGAAACATGTTCCCCAATTTTATATAAAACTTGACTTTATAATAGCATAGCTCTTTGTGGTAGACTATAGTGATCTAGAATTGAGTCCTGGCTACTATATTTAATTGTAAATATAACAATTAACTTTGCATTTTAATAACCAATTGTCAGTCTACAAACAAGAAAATTAAAGATATTGGAGGAGGGGATGGAATCAGAGTATTAAGGTCTGTTATGAGATAATCTTCTATACATTTTCAGCAAGACTGGTAAGTCTTTATAATTACTATGAAGCAGCGATATATCTCTAGTCAATATTATATAACTAGTTAATGCTAGAATTAATTTTAAAAAATTCAAAAATAATATGGTGTCTTTGTTCCACACCCATTTTTAAATTCAAGGAATTGCCATGACAGTAAAAGAGACATTTCATAAAAGTTTCTTGAAGAAGAATAAGATAAGATGTAAACAAAATAAACTTTTTTAGACTGTTAGAAATGAAAGACGACAAATAATCTTTATTCAGAATTCAAAGATAATAATTCCCACTTGTTTGCAATCATTTCATCATAATTGCCTTTGTGTGTCCTTTATTTGGCAGAACTAATTTCAAGGTACCTTGCATTAATGCTTTAAAAGAGGACAGAATTTTTTTTCTGGGAAAAAAAGCTAGAAAATTTCAAGAATTTTCAAGAGAGTCATTAACTATGCTTGTTGGTTTTCCTGCACAATTTAATGAATTCTGAGAAAAGTAAATTTAGTAGTGATGGTATGAATCTCACTTTTGAGATGAAGTAAAACATTTGATACGTTGTTCTTGTAATCTGGATAATTCATATAAATAGATATTGCTTTGGAGGTTCATCAGTATTTAGTAAATGCTATACATACAAGGTATGGTCATACAAGGGACATTATGGTCCCTATGAGACGCCCTCTATAAATGCAGGAAGTATGCAGTGGAGTACCCCAAGGCTCTGTTTTAGGCCCAGTACTCTTCAACATTTTCATCAATGACTTGGACAGGGGATAGATGGGGAACTCATCAAATTTGCAGATGACACCAAGCTGGCAGGAATAGCCAACACTCCAGAAGATAGGCTCAAGATACAGAAGGATCTTGACAGACTTGAACATTGGGCGCTATCTAACAAAATGAAATTCAACAGTGAAAGAAGTAAGGTTCTACATTTAGGGAAGAAAAACAAAATGCACAGGTACCGTATATGTGGTACCTTGCTCAATAGTAGTAACTGTGAGAGGGATCTTGGAGTCCTAGTGGACAACCATTTAGATATGAGCCAGCAGTGTGCAGTAGCTGCCAAAAAAGCCAACACATTTCTGGGCTGCATAAACAGAGGGATAGAATCAAAATTACGTGAAGTGTTAATACCACTTTATAATGCCTTGGTAAGGCCACACTTGGAATATTGCATTCAGTTTTGGTCGCCATGATGTAAAAAAGATGTTGAGACTCTAGAAAGAGTGCAGAGAAGAGCAACAAAGATGATTAGAGGACTGGAGGCTAAAACATATGAAGAACGGTTGCAGGAACTGCGTATGTCTAGTTTAATGAAAAGAAAGACTAGGGGACACATGACAGCAGTGTTCCAATATCTCAGGGGTTGCCACAAAGAAGAGGGAGTCAAACTATTCTCCAAAGCACCTGAGGGTAGAACAAGAAGCAATGGGTGGAAACTAATCAAGGAGAGAAGCAACTTAGAACTAAGGAGAAATTTCCTGACAGTTAGAACAATTAATAAGTGGAACAACTTGCCTGCAGAAGTTGTGAATGCTCCAACACTGGAAATTTTTAAGAAGATGTTGGATAACAATTTGTTTGAAGTGGGGTTTCCTGTCTGGGCAGGGGGTTGGACTAGAAAACCTCCAAGGTCCCTTCCAACTCTGTTATTCTATTCTATTCTATTCTATTCTATTCTATTCTATTCTATTCTATTCTATTCTATTCTATTCTATTCTATTCTATTCTATTCATGATTTCTGATTTTCTATGGTAGATTAATATTTTTAAAAAATTGAAAATCCAGCCTCCTATGAGGAAAGATGTCAGCCACTATCATTGATCTTTTTAAATCAACCAATGAGACGCTAAAACCTAGTGCTTTACTTGATATGTTTACTTGTCTAGAAAAAAAAGAGCAACAACTGGCTTCCTGAAACAAGAGCATATTGGATGGGAAAGTAAGAGGCATTAGATCTGAGCTGCAAAAAATATGGTTAAAATACGGTTTGCATGTTATATAGCCTTTTGCTAACACTTTGTGGTTGTTTGAATCTTTGCAGCCCAGATCTAGTGGTTCCTCTAGAGCAGGGTGGATAAAAATCAATGATTTTTTAAAAAAAAATCAAAAAAATCAGATTTTTTTTATTTAAATCGGATTTTTTTTGATTTTTATCGAATTTATTTTAATAAAAAACTTTTGGGGTAAAAATCTATCGTAAGATAGTTTTCTATTTAAGATACATAAATAATTTAGTTTATTCAGCATGAAATGGAGCTTAGTTATGTAGCATGAGGCTGTATATTCTGCAACAGTGGGACTATCGGTAAGTCAACAGTGGGTCTAAGGAGTAGCAGAGATGTCAGTTGCTCTTTAAAAATTATGATTTAAATCGAGTTGATTTAAATCAAGCCTTTTTACTAGTGATTTAAATCATGATTTAAATTGTGATTTAAATCAACTCGATTTAAATCAAATCCACCCTGCTCTAGAGTGAGCCAAATTTGAGTTTTGGAAAATGGATGTTACATTACTGTTCATATCCAACAAGGTAGTCATTTTATAAATAGTTACCTCTAGCAAGATCTCAAACTTCTAAATATGTTTACAGCCTTAAAAGAGATCTCCCTGGTCCTCTAGCTATTTATTGCACATTGATACAAGAGACTGAATCAATCTGTATGAGATTTTTGTAATGCCATAAAATATATGACCACCCACCCAATATATGACAACGACCACCCCAACAATGCCCTTGATGTGATGTCTCGCTGCCTGGAGGCCGTGTGGGTCTGGATGGGGAGGAACAGGCTCAGACTCAACCCTTCCAAGACCGAGTGGCTGTGGCTTCCGGCGTCCCGATATAGTCAGCAGGTGCCATCGCTGACTATTGGGGGTGAATCTTTGCCCCACACAGAGAGGGCTTGCAATCTGGGTGTCCTCCTGGACACACGGCTGTCTTTAGAAGAGCATATGACGGCCGTGGCCAGGGGGGGCTTTTATCAGGTTCACCTGATTCGCCAGTTGCAGCCCTTTCTGGACCGGGACGCCTTGCGCACGGTCACTCATGCCCTTGTCACCTCCCAGCTGGACTATTGTAATGCTCTCTACATGGGGCTCCCCTTGAAGAGCACTCGGAGGCTCCAACTGGTCCAGAATGCGGCCGCGTGGGTGGTTATGGGCGCAACTCGTTGTGCCCATGTGACACCCTCCTGCACGAGTTGCACTGGCTCCCAGTGGTCTTCCAAGTGCGATTCAAGGTGTTGGTCACCACCTTTAAAGCGCTCCATGGCATAGGACCCAGGTACCTTCGAGACCAACTTCTGCCACCAATAGCCTCCCACCGGCCAGTTCGCTCTCACAGAGAGGGTCTCCTCAGGGTGCCATCGGCCAAGTTATGTCGACTGGCAACACCCAGGGGGAGGGCCTTCTCTGTGGGAGCCCCAGCCCTGTGGAATGAACTGTCCCCGGAAATGCGTAAGATCTCCGACCTCCGGGTATTTTGCTGTGCACTCAAGACCCTGTTGTCCTGCCAGGCCAGGCTATCAACATAGTAATTTTAAATTGGGTGTTTTAAATTTCTGGGGTTTTAAATTGAGCCGAATTATTTAATAATTTTAAATAATTTTAATTGATGTTTGTTTTGTGCTTTTAATAGGCTGTACACCGCCCTGAGTCCTTCGGGAGAAGGGCAGTATAGAAATAAAATTATTTATTTATTTATTTATTTATTTATTTATTTATTTATATACATGCAGGACATGAAAATTATAATTAAGATATAATAGGTAGCATATATTACTACTAATGATGAAAGAGGATTTTTTTTTTCTCTATTATTCTTCCATATTTTAAATATATATTTTCAATAATTATGAACTTATACTTTTTCTACAATTTAAATAACTAGATTACATATTATTGTTGTTGTTATTGTTATCTATCTTGTAGAAACCACACAGTTTGAATTTTTGTAAGTCATGGGAAATATTGCACTATGAAAAATTGATGTAGCAAGTCAAGGTACGCTATAATGACAGAATCAAATAAGGAAGATGACTAATAGCAAAAGTATAAAATAAATTTTACAAACTGTGTGTATAATACAGTGTGAACAAAAAGGCTTAGATTTAGTCTGCGGTAATACCTATTATTGATGTATGGCCCTGACCATGGAGCAAAACTTGTAAATAACTTCACAAGCCAGTCTGTGCTCATTCAATTCAGCAGCCTCGTTTCCCGTAAATATCTAAACTGTTACTGAAAAACAGCCTCTTGGCAATTCAAAGAGGTTGACTTCATACTTTAGTCCATGCATATATAATTAGATAGTTGTATTTAAAATCAATATGCAATCCTTAGAAGACATTATACTTTAAAAACTTTAGATTGGTTTTAAATGACTTTGTATGTCTTAAAATTAACAACTAATTCAGCAATAAATATTTTAAAATAATCTTTCATAAACAGTTAGAAATAATTAAATGTTTAGTAACTTATGGTCAACCACTTTTAAAAAAACCTTATATTAATTATTTCTATTTTTTTCCTTACTGCTCAATGAAATCTGATCTGAAATTAACTATGGTGTATATTGCAATAAATACTGTATAGTAAATATGGTTTAGCAGAAGTATGGTTCTCAATAACCATGTCCATAACTATTTCTAGGTTACAGGCTACATAGGACCACTTCTTTGACCCAATTTTATAGCCAATATCTAATTATCTATGATATAGATGACAATGTAAAAACACTACTATGTCAATGTACTATGATACACATTTAGCAGACAATGATCTCATCTTATTGCCTTTATTAACTATAGTTTGGAACAAAGATAGATTTACCAGAATCATTTTTCATTCCCCAAAGAATCTCTGCCCAGAAACTTGGTATGTACAGTACATGTGAAGTATGTGGTAGAGTTTATACAGTGACTAGGGTTCTAAATCTATCAAAATGTATTTATTTTGTGTTTAGTCCGATAGGTCTGGGTTTATCATGACATCAAGGAATTGAATGTTTAACTATAGCGTGTTCCCTGAAAATAAGCTTAAATAAATATTTAAGCGCATGCGCAATCGGTCCCCGCCATTGCCTCTGGTTAGGGTTAGGGAGACAGAGCTGGAAATCAGGTAGGATGGCAAGACAATCTCCATCTCACTTCACGAGCCCAAAAATATTAAGACCTCCCTGAAAATAAGGCCAAGTGCTTATTTCGGGGTTCAAAAAAATATAAGACAGGGTCTTATTTTGGGGGAAACATGGCATTACTAGTATACATTGTCAAGACAAAACCACAGAAGCTTTTAGCGCATAAAAAGATTGTGCTATAATTCATTTTCTTGGAGGCACAGCAATAAGACTAATTATGCCTGTACCCTTGAAGCTGTCTGAACTTTGTTACTTCTCCCAAAGCATGGGCAGACTTCAGACATGTTCCTATTTTATTATCTAAGAAAATATCAAAATATACAGAGCCAGGTATAAAGCAGAGGTTTACTGAAGACAAATATTAGATGGTGGATCTGATGTCACATTGCTACTTAGCCTGTCAATATACTGGATAGAAAAAACTCCTTTAGTAATACAGAATCATAAAAAGCACTGATAGCAGTGAAAAAAATCAGTTACCCTGAAACATGCACTAGTTTTTTCCATCTGTTAGGAAGAGCCAAAAGTGCATATTATACAGCAATTTGGATGAGCAGATGTCCCAGTGACTTGCATTTTGGTAGGTTGGTACAGAAATTAAAACTAATAAAAAATGTTTCAAACAATTAATTCAATATAAAAATAATTCATTGACTAAAGACAGAAATTAGGTTTCTTAAAAAAGTAAGAAAGAACAGGCAAAAATAAATTTGTTTATTTCATCAAGGTTTTGCATGGGTTGTTATAAATTTTGTTTTAACTTTAATTTACTGTGGTTCTAAATTATGGTGAGATGTGTTGTTATAAACTAGTATGTATCTTTTTGGAAAAATCATATTAATGTTTATTCTAAATTAATATACTTATATAATCACTTCAACCCACTAAAATGAAAAAGAAATAAAATTGGTATGAAGCTGATTTAAGAACATGCACAAAATATATTCATTCTGAGCAAAAGTCAGTGAATTCCGTATGTTTTAATTACTTTGTCTTTAGATTAAGATTCCCTTCCATTTTTATAACTGTAAACACTATACAAAGTAGATGATTTGAATGTATTCTGTCTATTTATCTCATAGAATAAGTTGCAAGGTTTGTGCTAATTTGCTTAACTATTAACTTTTAAACCCGGTTGCATAGGAACAACATTTTCATTCTTTAAACATCAAGATTTTCTAGAATGTTCAGTGGATGAGAGAGATAAAGGAGAACAACCTTCCAGAAGGGTTGTGCATGTAATTAATTTGAACAGAATTACAAGTAGCCTACGCATCTATGAATACACTTAATTCCACTTATGATCATTTTTATGCGTTATCCTTTTTTCATTGTGACAAAACAGTGGTAAGTCAAATTTTCTTGCTCTTAGATTTTGAATCACAGTTTCTGTGGGAAATGCAAAGAAGCTATTACGTCTTATAAAATTTGCAACTTATGACAACAAATAATTTAATACAAGATTGTGTATTTCACGTGACCAACAGCAAGAGAATTTTATCTAAGCAAAGGAAATGTATATCTACTGAACTGACAATTTTCATATGGCATATCTGGCATTAGTTAAACAATGTAAGTAAGAGACAGGTTCTGCAGTGATCCCCTTGTGGCTGATTGAATGTAAAACAGAGGCACATGATATGTGTTTTGAAAAGCAGAACTTTATGTCAGGTTACAGCTAGACACATCTCCTCCTCAAAGCCCAAGCTCATCAACTCTGCACCTAAAATTTTATGAGAAAGGATACTGTTTGATGCAGTCCACCACTGGTCCATAACAATAGTCATTCACAATGCACTGCAGACAAATAAAAATAGTGGTAGGAAGATGGGCATGTGTATTTCTATTATAATTAATAGAATCATAAGAAATGGACGTTGCTTACCTGAACGTCCCTTTTATCCTCGCTGCTCAGACACTCCTTAACATGGGTATTTCTCACTCCTATTTGCATGGCTGGGTGTCAATCATATCCCTCTGGAGCTGGATACGCCCTTCTTCCTGCTCCTTCCTCAATCTTTTCACGAAGACATCTTGGCCCAAGGGCATCAGGTGATATGAAGGAAAATCCCCAGAGTGCAGGACAGGAACAGAACAGCTACAGAGGGAAACAAGAACAGACCTCCACCAAGGCCAGACCCGGCAACGAAAAGGGAGGGACGGAGTGTCCTCGCAGCGAGGATAAAAGGGACGTTCAGGTAAGCAACGTCCATTTTCCTCCTCGCTGCTCAGACACTCCTTAACATGGGACATACCCAAGTTCAAGAAGAGAGGGAGGGAATTAAGCCGAAAGCTGGCCTTGGGGAGAGATTACAGACTGTAAAACTCTTCTGCCAAAGGCAGCATCTGCAGAGGCAAACCTATCTAAATGATAGTGACTTACAAAAGAAGAGAGAGAGGACCAGGTTGCCGCCCGGCAAATATCATCTACCGATGCCTGGGTAGCCCAAGCCGCCGATGTTGCGGCACTACGGGTAGAATGGGGCAGGATACCCCCTGGGACAGGAGCCTCCCGCAACTCATATGCCCTAGAGATACAGGCTTTGAGCCACCTGCCTACTGTTGCTGAGGATACCTTTTGACCCAAGGAAGAGGGGAGAAAGGACACCAACAACGCCTCAGTCCTGCGGAAGGAGGCAGTCCTCTTAAGATATCGTCTCAATGCCCTTTGCACATCCAAGGTATGCCAGCGTCTCTCAGTAGGATGGCGAGGGTCCGGACAGAAATTTGGCAAGATAATTTCTTGGGCCCGATGAAAGCATGTGTTCACTTTTGGAATAAAGGCTGGGTCAAGTCGCAAGACCACCCGGTCAGGATAAAAGATACAGAGATCACTTCTCATAGACAAGGCCGCAATTTCAGATACTCTGCGAGCTGAAGTAATTGCCAACAAAAATGCCATCTTCAATGACAAATAGCGCAGGCTGATCGAAGCAAGAGGTTCGAACGGTGGTGCAGTCAAGGCCTGTAACACGAAGGTAAGGTCCCATGTAGGGTAGCGATGAATCGGCGGGGGCCACAGGTTGGTGACCCCTTGTAGAAAGGAACGGATTCTGGGATCCTGAGACAAGGGAACTCAATTATCCACAGACAAGACAGTGGCCAGAGACGCCACCTGATGGCGAAGGATCGCAGGAGCTAGTCCTTTAGAAAACCCCGCATGTAGGAATCGTAGAATGTCCGGAACAGCCGCAGTCGTGGGATCAACGTGATGAGCACTGCACCAGTTCGCAAAGGCAGTCCATGAAGCGTCATAAATGCGAACTGTCGATGGTCGCCTGGTGGCCCGAATGATGGAAATGACATCTTCCGATAAATGGTCCTTGAACAGCTTTATGCGCTCAAATGCCACACGGCTAATCGGAACCATTCTGGCTCCGGATGGCGTATAGCACCTTGAGTCAAGACAACCTTGCCAGGTGGAAGCCTCCACGGCGGTTCGATTGACAGGTTCTTGAGGTCTGTGAACCACTCTCGACGAGGCCAATACGGCGCCACCAGCAGGAGATTCGTCCGTTCTTGAATTACCTTCTGGATTACTTTGGAGATGATAGGCAGGGGGGGAAAGGCATAAAGGAGCCCCGAAGACGCTCTGAAGAGCGTCCAGGCCCTCCGCCGCTGGCGACGGGTAACGGGAATAGAATCTCGGCAATTGAGTGTTGAGGGCTGTCGCAAACATGTCCACTACTGGCAGGCCAAACCTCGTCGACAGGTCCTGGAACAGTCCGGGGTCCAGACGCCACTCGGCGTGATCTATCTGGTCTCTGCTGAGCCAGTCTGCTTCCCAATTCACAGCCCCGGAAATGTGTTCGGCTCTTATCGATAAGAGATGGAGCTCCACCCACGACAGAAGCCTCTCCGCCTCCTGCATCAGAGTCCAAGAGCGGGTCCCCCCTTGCTTGTTGATATGGGCCTTGGTGGCCACATTGTCCGTTAGAATCAAAAGGTCTTGGCGATACACAAGATGTTTGAAGTGTAGAAGAGCGAACCTGACCGCTCTGAGCTCTAGCCAATTTATATTGTGCAGTTTTTCTGTTGACGACCAGACCCCCTGGGCTAACTGGGAGTTGAGATGGGCCCCCCAGCCCCTCAGACTCGTGTCCGTGGTTAAAACTATCCGTTTCGGTTCCAGAAAGGGAGAGCCCCTGCTGAGAGCCGGAGACAACCACCATCGCAGGGAAAGCCGAACTGGAGCCGGTACTGTCACTTTGAATAGAGATTCCGCTCGACCCTGCTTCTGGAAAGGGAGCAGGAACCATTGAAGGCGACAAAGATGGAAACGTGCCCAAGGGACAATGTCTATGCATGATATTAGTTTTCCCAGGAGCTGGGAGAGTATCAGTAGTGGGACAGTCCGGTTTAGCAGGATGTGAGACACCAGTTGCTGAATGCTAGCTCGTCTGTCGGGGGACAGGAGGACCAAACACTGACTCGAATCTATCGTTGCTCCGAGGTGCAGAATACGAGTCGTGGGGGAGAGATGACTTTTGGCGAGATTCAAAGTAAACCCGTGGTCCTGAAGAGTCCGAACTACCAACTCCCGGTCTCGAATTGCCAGTTCGGTTGATGATGACAGGATCAAAATGTCGTCGAGGTAGCATGCCAGATGGACAGGAACCTCTCTAAGCGACGCCGCCACCGCTGCCAGCAACTTTGTAAAAGTCCTCGGGGCGGACGAAAGGCCGAACGGCATAGCCCGATACTGAAAATGGTGGTCTCCAAACGCAAACCTGAGGTACTTTCTGTGCAACTGGTGAATGGGAACATGCAGGTACGCTTCCTTTAGATCTACCGATTGCATCAGATCTCCCCGCCGGATGCAGCCGAGCAATGACTTGAGGGAATGCATTTTGAACCGACGGTATAAAATGTGTTGATTGAGACGTGGTAAATTCAAAATGCCTCTCCAATCGCCCGAGCTCTTCGATACCAGGAATAGCGTTGAATAGAAGCCGGTTCGGAGCTGGTTTGCTGGAACATGTTCTATGGCTTGTATCTGTAACAGATGTTGAATCTCGAGAGATAGTAGAAGTCATTTGTCCGGTTGGGCCAGCCAAGGACAAGGAACGTAAAAGTCCCGTGGTATGGAAGTGAATTCCAAGCATAGACCGTTGATGACAGTTTGGACAATCCAGGCATCCGAGGTGGTAAGCGGCCACAGGTGGGAAAAGGCCTGGAGTTTTCCACCGATCGGCACCAGGGGCGGTGAGTCAATTACCGCGTCTGGTGTAGCGGGCAGAGGAGGACCTGAAAGGTCGTCTGAAGTTGGCTTGTCGGCGACTGCGGTCACGAAAGGACGCCCGATCTGACACTGGCTGGTACTGGAACTGAGATGATCTGTGATAAGAGGCGCTGCTAGCGCCTTGCTCGTGACGAAAGGGTTGCCGGTTATAAGGCACGTAACGTCTATCCTGGCGTTAGAAAGATGTGGGCAGCACCTTCTTATCCCGGTTCTCGACCAGAACGGAATCCAGGGACGGGCCAAACAAGGCAGGGCCTTTGTAAGGAGCCGCAGTTAGACGCCACTTGGACTTAGCGTCAGCTCTCCAGGTACGGAGCCACAGCAGACGTCTTGAAGAAACTGTCGAAGCCAGGGCACGAGATGCAAATTTCGCGGCGTCCAAAGATGCGTCAGCCGAATATTCAGACTCTGCTATCAGTTTAGCCAGGTCTTGCTGCAAACGCACGTCTTTGGGTGGAAGCCTATCCCTCAATTTACGCAACCACACCAGCGATGCCCGGTTGAAAAAGGATGAAGAAGTAGAGGCACAGATGGCCCATGCCGCTGCCTGGTGCGTCTTACGAAAAGCCATTTTGGCCCATTTATCCTCAAACTTGAGGCCATCCCCTGCTTCACCTACCAGAATGGAGGAAGACGTAAGACTAGCCACCGGATCATCAATTGTAGGCAACTGCAGAAGGATCCAGTACAGGAGCCGAAGCGTAAAGTTTCCGATCAAATGAATTTGGGCCAGAAAGCGAGGCGGGGTGGTCCCACGGCTTCTGAATGACCTGGCAGAAAAGGTCAGGACACGGAACAAAGTCATAGTCAGGTTGAGACAGATTAAACAGATTATTGTTAGGGCCGGGTGGAACCGAGGTAGAACCCGGATTAGTGTCGGTATCCATGTTAGTGGCCGCTTTCGCCTTGCGTAGAAGAGAACGAAACAAAGAAGGCTTAAACAACCCTGGGAAGGCTGGCTTGTCCTGAACTTCCTCCTCATCATCGGACATCTCAAAGTCTTCCAGGAAATCATCCTCCCGGGCAGGTTCAGCCACGTGACCATGAGAAACAGAATGTTGTTGTCCACAAGTCGGCTGCACATGACATGAAATAGCAGGAACACAAACTGGAGTCGGAAAAGCACCAGAGGTCTGCTGTAACCCCACTTGAAAAATATGGGACATAGCCTGAGTGAATAGTGATTGAAAATCCACAGGCTGAACAAAGGCAGGACCCACCTCAGGGCGGAGGCCAGCTGCAGTGGGAGTGAAAGTAGCTTCAGGAGCAGACCTAGAAGCTTGAGACAAGTGGCTAGCAGCACTAGAGGACCCTGACCTAGCTCTAACACCGGCCTGGTTAGTCTGGCTCAATGGCAACCCTTGAGAAGTAGATGGACAATCCTCGCACAAGTCACTGGAGATGATACCCACATTATGGGAGACCCTAGGGTCACAAGGCTCCTCATGGTCCCCAACCTCATCCACTGGCTCAAGACAAGTAAGCGAGTGGGCCTGTTGTTTTGCCTTAGCAAATTGTTTTTCTAGGGCGTTGTGCCTGCGTTGGGCATCCTTATCTGACTTGGAAGACCTGCTAGACTTTGCAGGTTTGGAACTTTTAGACTTCTTCCCCTTGACCTGTTTAGGGGAAGGCACTGGAGAAGGAGAAAGACTCCTGTCAAGGTCTGAGGAAAGGGCAACTGCCTCCCTATCATCCATAATACCAACCCGTTCACAAATTCCAATAATTATTAAGAATCAAATATCAATGAAATCAAATTTAAAATTATATTATTATTATTATTATTATTATTATTATTATTATTATTATTATTATTATTGTTGTTGTTGTTGTTGTTGTTGTTGTTGTTGTTATTATTATTATTATTATTATTATTATTATTATTATTATTATTATTTTAATTAAAGTCCCACAATAATATATACAGGGATAAAATTTCCTTCAAGATGTAATTAGTCAACCGTAATCATATATATATATATATATATATATAAAAATAAAGAAAGGTAAGTACTTCCCTGAACGTCGTCAGGCAACTCTCTCCAGACGGGTGGTAAATGCAGGTAGAGTCTGGACTGCGTCCACATCTGCCAACGAACCAACGACCCTGGAAACCAAAGCCCAGGTCGCGGTGATAACAGAGCAGCTGAAATCAGCGGGCGGCCGACAGTCACAAAATGGCGGCCTGCGATGGAATCCACAAACGAGTCTCAAGCCAGGAGAAACAAAGCGCCTACGGCTGGACCGAAGCTGCACTCAAATTAGTCAAAAAACAATGAAATTCAGCCACAGAGTTTGCCAGCCGGCAGGGACTCAAGTCGAGAAGATCTGCGAGCGATGTAAAACTCCGCAGTCCATCGGCGATCTAAATAGCGGCAAATGGCGGGAAAGCAGGAATCAAATAAACCGCCAGCAAAGTCAAGCCGCTAATGGCGGCCGGAGCCCCGAACCGCCGTTACGAGCCTGCAAGCCTCACCAAATTAAAGGCAGGCAAAGCATAGCACTCCCAGACACAAATAAAGGATAAATTAAAGGAAAATTTCACAAAAATAAATGTCAATAATTAAATGGAGTACAGAGAAAAGACACCCAAATGCTCTTGCAAATAGCTGAGTGAAAAGACTGAGGAAGGAACAGGAAGAAGGGCGTATCCAGCTCCAGAGGGATATGATTGACACCCAGCCATGCAAATAGGAGTGAGCAATACCCATGTTAAGGAGTGTCTGAGCAGCGAGGAGGAAAATACTTTTTTCTTCAAAAATAAAACTTTTGAAGCAAAAGCCTTTTGCAAGGAATAACGGAAAACAAAATTCGCATCCTTTTTATTCTGTAAGAAATGGTGTGTCTGTAAAAATAATACATAAGACAGTAAAATGCTCTCTTCACAAATATCGCATTGCTATTTATGCACTGCTGACCTCTATGTAAGATAATAATGATGCCAGCAATTAAATGAAGTTTTAAAAATTTTTTCCCTGCTAGGCAGAGAACAGCATTGTCATTGAAAAAAGGATGACTGTGATAAATACCTGATAGACCTGATTGGCTAAGAGTCCATCTGGAATCTGAGAAGGATCCCGAAGCAGACTGTTTATGAGAGTTTTTGAAGCTGCAAAAAAAAAAGAAGGTGATACTTAGTATTGCTGTAAATATGACACTGATCATCAGTTGCTATGGAGGAAAAATGAATGAAAAATATTTTTTTTTCTTCACAGATCAGTATCTTTCAGAATACATACTTGTAAACTTGCATATACAATACTGCTCAGATATTCTTCGGTAGAGGGAAGCAAAGTTTTCATCTTTCATGCACACATGTACTACACAGAGGCGAGTTTTCTAAACACCCTTCCGACTTCAAGGAATATACTGTATAATGTATCCCTATATAATATTATTTTGTATATGAGCCATAATAAAAACAAGTACATACAAAGCAGAAGCTGAAGTTAACAATGGGCCACCTAGTTAACTGCTGCTCAATCGCATGAATATGCACAATTGTGTGACAATGTAGCAACAATGGTGCATTGGAATGCTTCTAAGAAATACCACTTGCCTGCAAGCAAGAACTGGTGGGGCCACAGAATACACAAAGTAATTGAAAATGAAGAAGCTGAAGTAGTCAGACACTTCAGAATTCAAACGATTTTTGGGTAGAATATGCTGTTGTTGTTTCCTTAGCATTTATCTTGCATGGTTGCAGACTCACTTGGATTTGCACTGCACTCACCCAGTTTTTACAGCAAAGTTATGACTGCATCATGCGAAGAAGTCTGGCATTGAAGAGGGATGAAAGGGAGTAACCAAAGTGGCTTTTGTACTAATGGAGGGTTAGGACCTGGGTCTCCCCATTCTTAGGCCAGCACCCCAACCACTATACCATGCTGTCTCTGGATAGATTGAATTTTTTTTTTTTTTTTTTTTTAAATTTGATTTATATGCCGCCCTTCTCCGGAGACTCAGGGCGGCTTACAGTGCGTTAAGCAATAGCCTTCATACTTTTGTATATTTATACAAAGTCAGCTTATTGCCCCCATAAACTGGGTCCTCATTTAACCTACCTTAGAAAGGATGGAAGGCTGAGTCAACCTTGAGCCTTGGAGAGATTCGAACCAGCAGTAAATTGCAGGCAGCTGTGTTAATAACAGGGTGCTTTAAACCACTGTAGTACCAAGGCTCTTATTTGATTTGATATCTATATATCTATGTATATCTTTGTATACCTATATCTGTCTATGGTATGTATGTATGTATGTATGTATGTATGTATGTATGTATGTATGTATCTATCTATCTATCTATCTATCTATCTATCTATCTATCTATCTATTGATCTACAAAATAATTTGGATATACACACACACACACACACACACAAAATTTACTTTTCTAACAATAGATTCTAGGATTCTCAAAAATTGTGATATTGTAACTCGATAAAATGATTTAATGAATGTATACAGCCCATTCAAAAAATAAACTTATAATTGTATTGGGGTTAGCGTTAGGCAACAAATAAATATACTGCTTATTTATACTTTCACTCTCTCTCTCTTACACATCCACACCTATTTCTCACACCTTTCTATTTACCAATTTGATGCAAAAATCTGGTGAAATCAAACAATCTCATGACTCCAAAGCTTTATATGAAGTCAGAAATTATTTATTTACTTACAGTACTTATTTATTCACTTATTGTACCATGTGTGGTACAGAGGAAAAGTAAACATGATTGGAGGACATGAGGCTTCTTTGCAGAATTCTGACCATCTGACTTAACACTAACTCCATAGAAAATATTATAACAAAATGGAAGGGAAGAGAGATGAATAATTTGCAGTGAAAAGCAAGGTCCAAAATTTATATGCACCAAGTATCAGGGCAAGAAGGAAAAATGGATCTCAATGGGGCATTTTCAGATAAGCTTCTTTAATTCAAGAAAACATTTTTTCTTTAGTTTCATGAATGAGTTTCATATTTTTAAAATAAAACTCAAGATTTCAGAAATTATATAACAGTAAACAAATCCAGCCTCCTCATTAGAAATAGTTTTAAATATTAGGAGGGTACTTTTTTCCTCTCTGCTTATTTGCAATGAAACCACATTATTTTATAATGTTGTAAGATTAGGGGTTTGTGTGTGCACGTGTATATGTGTATATGTGTTTTATACATATGTATGTATAAAAACTCAAGGTGTCAAACACACCCACTATGCCTGCCTATTTTCTCCACAACAACACAAATTATAGGCAGCCATGTAAGTTTTTTTCAAATATATAAACAAACATTATATAATTTCCACTGCATAATTATAATGTAAATTATAGCAACTTCACACCTCTGAATACTTTCTTGTGGCTAGATTAATTACTATTTTCAACAACATTGGCACTGTTCTTGTTGTTGACTTACTTCTCATGACCTGGTGAACAACATCTCTCCAGGACTGTTTGTAACTGCTTCTGAGCTCATGCTTGTGTCACCACTGACATTGTCTAACCACCTGGTCTTCTGTTTGCCTATATAAAATGCCTTCAAAATCAAGATTTTCTTTTCTGATGACTATTGCCTATCCACTATGTGTCCAAATTATTTAAGTTTTAAATTCATAGTTTGTGCTCCTAGGGAACAGTCTGGATTTACTTCATTTGGTATTGAATGATTGTTCTTCTTGCAGTCTGAGGTACTCTTAACTCTTTTCTTCAGTACCACATTCACAGACATTGATTTTTCTTTGTTTGGCCTTTCTGATGATTCAGCTTTCTCAGCTATAACTCTTCTAGATTAGGTAAAGATGTTGTCACCATCATTCCCTAAAATTAATAAAGCACGGAATTCTAATAGAAATATCCGGTCAAGGTATGTTTACCATTATAAATATTGATTTAATTAGTTATGAAGTTCATCAATACCAAAGGCAAACAAAAATACAAAATTGGACAGTTAAACAGTAACTGTTTTCATGACACTACATTCTGAAGAGAGCCACAGTTTAGCCTCCCTAAATCTATTGTAATCCATTGAATTGGATTTCAACTGCCAGTCAGATACTGTATGGTGACTGTGGAAATTACATAAGACCCTGCTCTATCTAGCTAAGGACACACTAGAACAGCATTCAATGTCATACAATAGCTAAAAAGATCCATTCAATTAGCATTTATGGTATTCTGTCCATAACTCTGGGGATAGTAAAGGGCTATCAACATAGAAGCCTGATAGCATGATCTTCTATTAATGTCTTCAGTTCCTTTTTAAAAGTATGTAAGATGATGGCCATTGTCTTATCTGTCAGTAGAAAATTCCCCATTTTAACTATGGGTTTATTTATTTATATAATTACTATGCACCCATTTCTCCTACGAGGTAGTGTTTACACAGGAGAAAAACTTTCTTTGCCTCCTAAATCAGCATATCTATCATGATCTTGCTTACTTAAAGAGTAAACAAACTATATACCCATAAGCTTTTCTGCAATGTTTAGGTCTGTATATTTATTCTAAACTCTCTGTCTTCTATCCTAATTTTAAAGCTACACGAAACTTAGATAAATATATAATATTCAGTAATGCATGTAAACAGTGTGGTAAAAAGGCATAACTACTTGATACAGGTACTTCTCACTTTCCAACTGCCTTGGTTGGCAACTATTCACATTTATGACGGTTGAAAAAATAACACGTTTGGATCAATCTTCACATTTATGGCCATTGTAGCATTCCACAGTCAGAGTTACACAACTGACTTCCAACAAACAGAATTAATGAAGAACATGGAAGTGAAATTGCAAGTCATATCACATGGTATCTTGCTTGATTATTGTGGTGATTTACTCAATGACAGAGACAGTTATAAGTCCAGCACAGTCATATGATTTTTCATTTAGCAACTGTGGCATTATTTCAAACATATTTCCTTACCTAAACAGAGAAACAGAATGACCAAGGGCATGCAAAAAAGCAGTGGGAGCACTGACTTCCTGCTAGCGCATTCATTGAATTTCCTTGTGGGAAACAGAAAACGAAAAGCAGAAATCTTCCTTTCTGACTCAGTCATGACTGTTACAGTCCTCTCTACATTTTTCTAGCATGGTAGTTCCTTCCTTCCTTCCTTCCTTCCTTCCTTCCTTCCTTCCTTCCTTCCTTCCTTCCTTCCTTCCTCTCTCTCTCTCTCCCTCTCTCGTCCCTTCCTTTCACGCTGTTCCTCCCTTCCTCCCCCTCCCTTCCAGAATTGCTCCTTGAGAAAACCTAAAATGTTTGGAGAAGTAAAAAAAAAAAGGGGGGGGGGAGAGATTCCATTTACTAATGTTCTGGCATTAATTTTCATCTGTCTATTATACAGTATGCAGATATGTCTAAAAAGCTGTGGCCCTTAACAAGAAAATAAAAACAACACTAATTATAGCATGAAGAAAAACATCTGACCGTGTCAGGAATTATACAAAGCATCAGCTTCAAATTTATAGTTTACTTTTTCTTTAGTTTCAGCTCTTATTAATCCTGCTTTTTTAAAAATTCTTAATGAAATGTTCAAATAAAGGAAGATGAAATGAAGTATTGAAAAGGTCAATTGGAATTACTTCTGAATGGTTAGGAGTGAACAATTAAACACTATTCAATAAATATTAAAAAGCATATATTGCATATAACTGTATAGATTTCCCTATGCATCTGTGTTTTGTATTTTTGTGCGCTTGAATCATATGGGGTGTAAAAAAGGGAT